>NW_009203345.1:0-16269 GCF_000690835.1 Fulmarus glacialis | reverse complement strand
GCCGGCCGGTCGCCTCCCAGCGCCGCTGCCTCCCTCTGCCCGCTGCGGAGCCGCCGGTGCCTGGAAGGAGTCAGCTCCCAGCGCCCGCCCGCCTGTGTGAGCGCGGTGCAGACTATGAATGGTGCAAACCTGGCCACGTTACCGAGCTTGACAGCAGTTGGGAGTCCGGTGCGTGGTGGAAACGCGTTTCTTTGTTGTGGTTTTGCTGCCGAAGAGGCAGCTTTTCGTTCAGGACGGGGGGAGGCAGGGGGTTTTGGCCACGTTACCGAGCTTGACAGCAGTTGGGAGTCCGGTGCGTGGTGGAAACGCGTTTCTTTGTTGTGGTTTTGCTGCCGAAGAGGCAGCTTTTCGTTCAGGACGGGTGGAGGCAGGAGTTTCTGTTTGTCAACAGAATAACGGTAACAGATAACAGTCTTGGGGACAGCTGCAGAAATACGTAAACTAAAATGACTGCCGTAAACCATCTAGTCCATCCTTTTGCAGAGGTCAGGTGTGTCTAGGGCATCTCTGACAGATTTTATGTAGTTTGTCATTGTCCTAACAGCAAAGAAGATTCCATAACTAACTAACATATTCTTTTTATTAGGAAAACTGTTCTAATATAGAAATAATGTCTAATACAGCTTCTTATGTAAGACTGATCTCTTCGCATTTCCTCCAGTGAAACAATGGCGATGATGAGTATCTACCCTCTTTGCCATGAGCTTTCCCATTCTGGGGAACTGTTGCTTTCCCCACAGCACTTCGCGGATGCTGTGGAGTTCATAGCTCAGTTCTAGCAGGCATTACCAGAACAGCAGCAACAGATCTATGTGGGAGGGCAACAGCAGCCCACACCTGTGTTTAAGGGAGGGAGCCTTTCTAAAACTGGAGGGCCAGCCTGATAGTGATGAGAGAACAGAAGTGGTCCAGGAGCCTCGTCCTGTTTCCTGGTGGAAACTGAGGCCCCAGACCGTCAGATCTGGAAGAAGCACAATGGCCACAGACGGTTCTATATAATTCTGTGCTACGCCCCATGGTGGATTTCATGGATAGGGTTCCTCAGCTGTGGAGGACTTCTGAGGCTATGTTTGTACCTGTCCTATTCCTGCCACATACAAACAAAACATTAGCAAACAAAAGAACTCCATTCAGTATTACGAGGCCTTTGAGATTTACATGGGTGCACTGGTGTGTAATGCTGGCATATTCTGGGCCTCTGGCCCTCTCCAAGTACAGAACTCACCCTTTATTTCTCCCTGTGATGGTCAGCAACGTGGTATCCTAAACCACCCATGTACCCTTATCTGCCCTTCTAGGGGAAGATACAGTCTGATTTGTGCCTTCTGCTGGCCAGCACGTTCATCTGCGAGGGGCAGGTGGCTCCTACCTTCCAGCTTTCTGAAAGGTGTCTCTTTGGAAAGACAGATGGGAAACAGTACTATGTGGGTGGCTGCAATTTTGTAGAGGTAGAACAGCTTTGGTGATCACTTTCAAGCTGAAGTTTTCTCTCTAAGTTTCGAGACAGTTTTCTGCACCTTATTGGGCAAACTGAACAAACAGCTTCTTTCTAGGAATGCTCCAAAAAATGCTGAGTGCAATTGTTTCCACTCTAAAAAAAAAAAAAAAAAAAAAAAAAGTTAACAATGGAACTGCTGTGTGCCCAGCGCATCCCTATTTTCCACTGATTCTGGATCAGCTGATACTGAGCCAGAACAGAAGTTTAATGCTCCAACAGCTCCAGATGCGAGGGCTGATTACCCCTACTGTAACGAGAAAACTTAGGACGGCTATGCTGAATTGCCAGACTAAGCTCATTGTAGTTAGAATACAGACATTTCATGTCCATCCACATTGTGAGGTATCATAAGGAGGGTGTTATTAAACCTGCAGTCCAGAGAATCTGGGACGTTTGTCAACTAAATAAAGCAAAAGCAAATCCAGACATGGTATCTCGGTGGGCTGACTATGCAGTTTTGGTCTTCTCTTGCAATCCCAAACATTGCAGATATCTTTTGATAACATTTTACTTCTGAAGTTTTTTGTTTTGGTTTGGTTTTTCCGCTTTTGAGCTTTGCATTGTGTATGTGGCTGAAGACATGGGCTGAAGGCAGGAAGTAAGATCGCTAAATTTGTAAGAATTGCGTGGTTAAAAAGGTTTCAGTCTCATTCAGTGGTGAATTGCCAACAAGTGCTAGGCAAAAAAAGACAAAAATTAGCATTTATTTGTTGGTGCTTAGAGGTCAGTGTTGCCAGTTATGACGTTCTTTCTCAAAATGAATAGGGAAAATAAATTGATCCAAAAATGCAATCTGAATTTATGGAGAAATCTCTTAATTCTGATTGAGAAGAAAGGAAGGTTATCCTGAACTGGACAATAAGGCCAGTACAGTTTCAATGCTTTTCACAATAATGCATTTATGTGTGCATAAGTTTTCAATTTTAGTATTAATGAAAATAAAATAAGCCCGTTAGTTCTCTTCTTTCTTTGACTGAAACGTTCACTAATCTTGACCAAACTTTCACTAATCTCGACCAAACTTTCACTTACTTTGTACTAAAAATCTCAGCCATCTTATTAAAACTGACAGGAAAAAAAATGTAAATACATAGAATTCTAAATGCCCTTTTTTTTTTTTTTTAACATGTAGCTGTTTTTATTGTCAGCAGGATGCAAATTGCTGTATGTGAAATTGCAGGTTCTGTTGCACCACTGGAAAAATTGTAGGGGTTGATAAATAAAAAAATGTCAAAACCCCACAGTGCTAGACCAAGGCTACCTGGAATGGTTACCTATCTCATTAATCTTAAAATCTAAAATCAAATCACAGTAAGCTTGTGCTTAACGGGAAAGTGACTTCGCACAGGGGTATTTTCCTGGTGTTAATTTTGAAGGCTATTGTAGTAAGCTTTGCCTACGGAGGTTTAACTTTTTCCACTGCTTCCTCTCCACCTGCAGTTTGCTGCCAGGTATCTCTTTTGGAGAGGCTTTTCCCTCTCCAGGTCTTGCATGAATTGCGGGCTCTGTAGGGACCTGAGCGTAACAGTGCTGTGGCTGTCCCCGGCTAAAGGCTCTGCTGGGCTCCGCAGGGATGAGTGTTTCCTCACACAGGAGGTTCCCAGCTCTGGAGATGAGTCAATGCTGAAACGTTAATTCTGGGCTCAGCACCCTGCCCAGAACACTGGGGAGGGGCCTCATCGGTGGGCAAAACCCTAAGCAGATATCTGTCTGTAATCTTTCTGTAATCTACCTTTTAATCTAAAGCTAACGCGTTATCTGGTCTGATTGATCCCACTGCTGTCCAACAGCTGTCAAGATACTATGTTGTACAGCTGACTTTACAGAGAGAAGCCATGATTTTAGCTAGCTTTGGCTCACCAATGCAACAAAACTTCTGTTACATTTCTCTGAGCCCCCAGAGGACTGAGGTGGGAGAAACTGCAGCACTGTGCAACCAACAGAGTTGATGTGTGGGGAGAAGGGCGGTATCCCCCTGGGGAGTCTGAAGGCGGACTGGGATGCCCCAAGAGCTTGGGAACCACTGTTGTTTGTAACTGACCGCAGCCACAATTTTTCATTGTAGTTAAGTTCAGAAGATGACCACCTGCGGTGTCGCCTAGATGCTGAGGTGTGGCCTAGCAACAGATGACAGAAAGACAAGGGTGTACATGTAGAGTATATTGAGAGGATTTCGTTTCCCCTTGGCTTCATACTAAGTTCCAGTGAAGACACCACCTTTGCTCTGCACATCTCACTGGACTAGAGTACATAACGTTTGCAGGCGTAGCAGTCTGCTGTGACAATCTGTTGCTTGGACAACCTGGTTAGGTCTTGGTTTATTCTCTCTGTCATATGTTAATAAAATGCTTTCTCATTTCATCAAGGGCAATTGGTAATTCAGAAACAACTATGGAGTATTTTGGCTGCACAATCCTAGGGAAGAAACTGGTTTTCTGTCTCCTTACCGAGTTTTCCAAAGAGATCAGACTTCCTGTGCATTCAAACTGCATTAAACCAGTACTGCTGAATCTGGAGGAGTTTAAAAATGTCTTAGGATGGTTGGAAATAACTGGTCATGAAACATTATTTCACTAAATTTTACTGTTCAAAAAAATAAGAACTTCACCAGATTTATAATTTTTTTTTTTTTTTTTAACATCAGTCTGCACCAAGCACTGTGACACAAATTCTTCAATAGGTGTTTCCTTGGTATTTTGTTCTGTGGAGAATGTTCCCGTAAATATATGAACACCAGCAGAGTAAGATGGAAGCAACAAAAGTATTGCAGGAATAGACATTTCCCTGACTTATTTGTGAAATGATCAACTACTGCCACTATGTTAAAGGACCTAAAATGAGGCTGCTTAAATGTGAGCCTGCTGTTCTGGCCTAAGCCCTCTGCTTCCCCAAACATTTGTAGTCAAAGATTCTTTTATACTTTTTAACTCAAGTTTTGGAATTAAGGCTGGAATAGCTCTCTTGGCTACTCTTTGTAGTGACTCACCTAATATAAAAGGAAACATCATGGATCTTGGCGCTTCATTTTTGTGTGGATACAGTAGGTATTTTAATACCCTTAGACTGATGAGACAACTACCCAGAACTAAAACTTGAGAGCATCCTAAGCTTAAATTTTATGCATCTCTTTTGTGGAGCGTAGGGTCTTTAGGCTTTAGGATATCTACTAATATAGTAGGATTTTTCTTAAAACAAAACAAAAAAAAATTGTACATGAATTATGCATGGTATTCATTATTGGCTGCTCCTCTCTTCAACACAACCTTTTGATAACTTGTCTATTGCAAAGTATATTCCTCTTGCGCAGGCAGCTAACCTCAGTGACGTTGTTCCAGGAATCAAATATTAAACCAAAGAAAGAACTATCTACACCTGCCTTTAAGTGTTAATTTTTTGAAACCTGGATTAAAAGCACCTTACTGCAAGAAATCAGTCTTGGTTTCTCTAGGCTATGAGGCTTCTTGATAACATAGTTCAGATGGGGATCTCTTTGTTTCCCTGTGTTTTTCTGAAGTTGCAAGCATGTTTCACCTGCCACTTCAGAACATCAAATAAAAGAAATTCAGTTATCATTTTTGGAAAAAACTGTTAGAGAAAAAGACCAGAGCATTGCCTAGAAGTGTGTGGGAGAAGAGGACCACCAGCAACAAAAAACAAATCCCCAGACTAAATGGAAGAGGAAAGCATGTTGCCCTTATACCCTTATCCCCAGCCTGAAACGCAGCTATGAGTTACTCACCTAATTCTAGCTTTATTCTGATGAAATCAATGCTGTTTTGACAGGACTAAATTTGACTTTCAGCAGAATGTGATTCTTTAGATCAAAATGGCTGTAACATTTCCAGTACCACTAAGAAACTAATACTGCTGCTTCCTTTCTCTCTCCTTGTTAACCACAGACCGTGCTCTATTGGTTTTCTACATGGTAAAATTCTCCCTTAGGTTTTTGAAAGGTGTGTGCCAGAACATACATGCGCCCCTGCACAGTGTGCTGTAGAGCAGGCACTGAAAGCATGTCAGGACAAGGACATTAACTCTTGGCTCAGCACCCACCGTTGCTGCACAGTTGACGTGTTTAAAGATAGGACAAAGAGGGCAACAGTAAATGGTCAGCTCTCGGAACAGAGGAAGGTTACAAGTGCAGGGATCTGAGCTGTTGAAAATGATCTGGAAAAGGATATAAGCAATGAGGTTGAGAAAGTTTGATGATAGAGATTATTCAGAGGAGGGGGACAAGGAAAGCAGATTATGAAGAGTTCTGGAAAAATGGTTGAGTGACTAGGCAATGAGACAGGAAGTGAAATTAAAGTTATCTAAAGGGGAGTGCACATGAGGAAAGAAAATTACTCTAAATTGATGTATAAAATAATGGCCCCTGAGCTGACCAGTACCACTGATGGCCAAGATCTAGGGTTACAATAGATGAAAACATTACCCAAAGCAAATCGTATGTTAGAGATTATTAGGAAAGGAGCAGAGAGAGTCATATGAATCCAAGAGTCACGGAGTTGACTCTGCATGCACTTCTGGTCCCCTCTTCTCAGTAATGGGATAGTGAGACTGGAGGAGTTCAGAGAAGAGCAACAAGGGTGACCAAAGGTCCATGCCTTCTCTTGGAAGAACAACTGAGCAGGACAGGACTCCATGCCCTGGGAAGGAGATTATTTAGGAGGGGAGGTGATGCACATCTACAAAACTCTAAGCGCCATGTAGAAGAACGGACGGGACTGGTCATTTCCTGTTGCTTAGGAGGAATCAAACGAAGCTACTGGGAACAAGGTGCCTCACTTTCCCCGGGATCCCTCCCCACTCCAATGCTTCATGCAAGAAAAAAGCTGACTCGCTGAACTTTGCCAAAAAATATTGGCTGCTTCGAGTTAGCATGAATTCAAGAGAAGACTGAATAAAACTCAGAGCAGAGATCTGCTTGGCTTGGTAAATATAGAGAAAACATATATAGCTCAGGAAATCCCCCAAACTAAATATAGTTGGAGCCCAGGACAGTATTCAGGGGAAGTGCTTGCTCTTCCTGCCCTATAACCACTGTGCAGAAAAAACTTGGGTTTGGAGGATCCTTGTTCTGACCTAGCACAGCCACTCTTGTATACTTATATTACAAATATCCAGTCTAATACAGGCACTTAATGCTACCAAGTGTGTGGGAGCTGGCACGTGTCTGCCAAATAGCGTTGAGACGTGTATCTTCATCACATAGGTCAGTCTGAGATTCTTTATCTAACAGTTAAACCCCCTAAGCTCTGAGATTGATCCAATAGAGTAACATTTGGTTTGACAGTTGCAACTTCTGCTTTCATATCCATTTCCTTTCTTCTTGAATAGTCTGGTAACTGAACACAGTGAACATAAGGATGATTCCTCTCCTATACAATTTTAATATTTGCGTTTGTCCTTCAGCCTCTCTTCAGGTAACTTGAAGTTGTTTTCCTTAAGTCTTTTAGGCAAGAATCTGCTTTCCCCACAACTTACATGTATAACATTTTCCATTTTATTCCCTTTCACTTTCTTTTTCCTATACAAGAGTTATTGAGCCAAAGCAAATTTCTTGCTTGTGTAACCTAAAGACTTTGACTCATGCACTGAAGCAGACATCTGCAATGGCTTAGGGCAGCACTGCTTCCAGGGGTCTGGCTCTGCTAGAGGTGGCCCTGCACTACATACGGTGACAAATAGGAACATGTGATTCTTTCCCTGTGGTAGCAATTCCCAGTCTGGTGTATCAGCTTATGCTGCCACTCCAGAATCTGGGCTCAGCATGTTTATTATCCAAATAGCCCTTAAAGAAACTTAAGGGTGGGGCACGACAAGGCTACTACAAAGAACGTATGGCAGACGCATGCTCTGTATGCAGGGGCCTAAGTGTCATTTGACAGTGACTCAGAAGATGGTTTCTTATTCAGGTCACATTCTTTTAATATCAAAGTACAAGCCAGCTGTTAGGTAAGCTGATCAAAGCAAGAAATTGTGTAGCTAAGCGAGAAACCCACCTTTTGCCATATGCACAAAAAGGGTTAACAGCTCTCAAGCACATTTTTTTTCAAGGTAAAAATCTCGGATGTTAAGAGCCAGACAGTCATTTTGTACCGCTAGATCCTGGCTCGTAGACAGACAGTGCTCCTGCAGGTTTTTGCGTAGGCGTTCTGCCTCGCCAACTGCTGGTGCTGGAGATCTCCAAGGAAGCCCATCTACACTGATGCTGGCGGGGATGCATCCAGCCCTCCATACCCAAACAGCAATACTGACTGGGTATGAAGGGACAGCAAACAGATAGGATTCCTTTTTGTCTCTACTTAGGGTAACAAAAATAGAGAACTCTCTTTGATTTTAGGAAACCACATACTTTACAAATGGGGGCTACATTCTATAAAGAAAGGCAATACATGCACATACTGCGATACAATATTTGTATTCCTTTTCTGGTATCTGTCATAGCTTTAATATTGCTTTGTAAATATGTGGAAAAGCCTAAGGCTGTCCACAAGGCTTTCCAGCTGTCTAAGCCACTGTGCAACTGTACATCCTTTTGCATTATTCATGACCTGGCTTCATAGCTCAAAGGCACAAGTGTAGAGCTCTCATTTAAAAGAACAGGATTGGCCATAACAAGGTTGAGTATGGGCAGCATGTTCCCTGGCAAATAAAAAGTGGCAGCTGGTACAAAAAGTGCTAAAATAAACTTGGCCATATACTTTACTGTTTCATAAGCAGCAATGGTATAATCTGCAATTAAATACTGCTTGGGTTATCAACCACTTGTAGGCAGGATGTCACTGTTTATGTGAGCAAGGATAATTCTTCGCAAAGAGTTTTGTACCCATCATTGAAGAGAATCCCTCAGGAATCAATGAAGATAAATACTATATTGTCAGTTAAGCTGCTAGCTGTAGTACTCAAGATAGTTATAATACATTTGAATTAGGAGATTAGCATTCACATACTGAGAGAAAGCACCAAAAAGAATGGAGAAAAAAAAAAAATCTTCTCTCTGTAGTCTCATACCTGAGCATTACTTGAAATACCACTCAGGAGAGCAGTTTATAGGCTCTTCCTTCCAAAGAGTCTTCAGACGCTGGGCCCAGGCAATCAGCATCTCCTTCCTCTTCTCCTCAGAGACATACTCTGGAGCGAAGCAGATTTGAGGTGCAAGGACTTTGACACCACAAAAGTGCATGATTCCATGCTGGACTCAAAGCAAAGAAAGAAATGCCTCAGGAAATAGTTAATCTTTCAATTCAAGAATGTGGAAGATTCAAATCTGAAATTGTTTCTCTGACCCAATATAAGGCAGGTTTTCTAAACCTGTGCATTTATCAGGAGAAGGGAAACAAATTGCAAAAGTTCATTACCTATCCTGGCAGTCACTACTGAAGGCTAGGCATTAAGCAGAATGACATACAATACACTGAAAAATAAGGTCAACTTCATTTATTCTGCTCTGTGGAATTTATTTTTAAGTGCTATTAAACTCACAGAACTGTTCTCTTTGGCTGCTGTATGCTATTAAATTTGCAAGGATCAGAGACAGCCTAAAGTTCACTGTACTGTTCCTGAACTGCAGTGTATTTCTCATCTACTTCTGAGTATTTTTTTTTAACCTTTTACCTCTGGCTTAGCCAAACAATCCTGAATGAAGGCTACTGCCTTTCAAATCAGCTCAACTTGCCATTTTCCCTCTGTGTATTTCTGAATTCACAATTGCGTTTCACGTTCTTTGTCATGTTGTCTTGCAAGCTCTGCAGCTAGATAGCCTCACAAGGGCAGACAACTAGTAATCGCAATGGGTAGGAGACCAAATAATTTAAGCACATCCATTGTATTATTAAGAAGTAGCTGGCACAATTTGCCTTACCACCTAAATTTCTCAAAGCATGCTTGCTACTTCTGATAAAAGGATAGCAATAAGAGAAGGCATGCTAACTTTTGTAGGCTGATCATTAATGCCAGGATAATGTGTGACTCCTCTCCTGCCCCACATCCTACGTGAATCAGGTAGCTATGGGGAAAAGAAAGCCTGCTAGGGCTAAAGGAAATCCTATAACACCAGAGAAACTTAAAAGGCTGACAGTATAAGCTTTCTCCAGATTCCAATCTGGAGGAAGGGGCACAAAACAACTTTGACACTCTGTGGAGTTTTAAAGTAGTCTCAGGATTTTAGAGCGCAATTTATAACCTGCAGATGCTTAGAACTGACAACTTAATTCTTTCTTATTATATTATATTTCCTATAAAATAAACAATAATACAACTGTTAAAAATAATTGGAATAATAAAAATTGAAGCAAACAACAACCAAATATTCATATATTATACCTGTATGGGCCACAGGAGATAGCGAATATCACCACTGATACCTCCTTTTGCATACATCTCTTTGCTTCCTCCAGTGGTGAAAGAAAACAGGGCTAATTTGTTCTAGAATTAAGAAAGCAGTGCTTGGGTTAGGCATGTTTAAAGAACAGTGGCTGAATAGTTCAAGAGATATTCAGGGGAACCTGGACAGCATACATTTCTAGAGGAGGCAGTATCCTCTTCTTTCCCAGACCTTATGTGTAGTGGCAGCTCTGAGGCAAAGATTGATGACATACAACTAGACAGTGGACTGTGTGTCAGGGCTTTGGGCAGAGACAGGTTAAAAAGAAAAGGAATTACATGTCTGACACCTTTGTATGAAGCAGGGCTGACCCTTGTTCTCCCCTATGCAATGTTTGGAAAACTGTGGCTGGTAAGCACTCTGTTACTGAGAATATCTTTATTCCTGTCCTTCCTGAATGCAGAAATCGAATGCTACAGTCCCCCTTCAAACTTGGGCTTGCTTGTCACTTGCCAAGGGAATGCTACAGTCCCCCTTCAAACTTGGGCTGAACAAATTATTCCTCAGGAATAATTTGAGAACAAATTATTCCTCAGGTGTTCTAAACCCCTGTGTTTCTTCTGCTTCTGTAACTATGGTATTAGCCATGGGCTTGTGCTCAGCTTCTATCCTCTCAGTTTTAGCTTCTGTAATTGAAATAACATTTTTCCAGTGCAGTATCCAAACTGCCTTGAGCCTGCACTCAGCATGCACCTATGATCATTGGGGATTATTCCTATTCATCCCACTGAGGCAGCCATTTCTGAAATTTAAACAAACTGAAATATTTGGAATTAAGAACATCAGAAATTACAGAGATTAATATGCAGCGAGCATAAATATGAAACTAATATTGATTGTTTCTGGATGCTGCAGTTGTTACCAAATAAGATCCATCAGGCAGTGGGCCAAAATTTTCCAGGGATATTCCCAGTGCCGTGGAGAATTAAAGATTTATGAATTGTTATCTAGAGATACTGATCTTGCCTAATTTATAAGCTACAGAGACGAAAAGGTTGAAAGGAGATAGTTGGGACAGAGGCTCGTGCACTGGGTATTTCAGGTTTCTGATTAAGTTTTATAGTTTAATTCCAACGTTTGACATCTAATCCCAGAACAGAATCTTATCACCTATTCTAGTACGTCACTCATTACAGATTTGTGCAGTCCTATGGTGGTGGGAAGAATGACAGACTATAGTTTTAAGAAATGGATCCATTTAAACTGTTTGCAAGCTGTATGCCATCCCACTGCACTCTGATACACCTGCCAAATTATAAAGCCCATTTTGTAGGCCAACTAAAAATCTCTAGGAGATTGCTTAAATCTTTAGGAACCACTGCACTCTCCTTATTGTACTACCTTTCAGACAGTTTTAACAAGCCAGAAAGTTACTCAACACATTACGAAAGCATTATTTGAGGAGAGGGTAAATGAGAGCTTTAAACAAATATAATGGAAAAGAAAGACCAATACCCTCAAGAGGATTGTGCAAATCTTGATCTTAATAAAACAATCTCAGAAACATACCTTGAGCAAACCCAAATCATAACAGTTTGGAAATTCGTGAGCAAATCCTTGGACCAAGACTCTGTCCATCCAGCCCTTCATGATTGCTGGCATGCTGAACCAATACAAGGGAAACTAGGCAAAAAGTAAATTACCTTGTTAGCACAGAGAGTCGGGGCCATCCTTAGGCCTAGTCTACAAGCCAAATCCTATTATCTTGATCTGTTCAGATCCTGTACATGCCTTCTTCCAGCTCTCTGTCAGGAGAGGCAGTAACTATGCTTGGCAAAAATAACTGAAGTGCTTTCTGTTTGTAGTAGTCTCAGGTATATACCTTGAAGTGCTTTCTGTTTGTAGTAGTCTCAGCTACATACCCGAGCATCTATAGCACACTAACACCATGCTACTGAATTACTGGATTTGCTGTTGTAATGACCTGGGTAATTGTACTACTGATCTGTATTTGTTTCTGTACCATTACTTAGAGATAAAGTGTTTATTCCTAAAGATATTGGTCTGGAGTCTGTTACCGTATCCCAAACCTGTAACTTGGTAGGGCTGCTTTACGCCCTTACACACACTTCCGTGTGTAGATCTGTGTTTGTTTTGCGTGAGCTCCAAGACAAAGGGATAGTATTGGGCTGCCTGATGACATGGCACAGTTCTCATATCGAGAATTATAGTACTATTTTGCACTCCATACTTTCTGGTCTGAGTTGCTCAATGCAATTGATTTGGAGTGCAGGTAGTGTGAGGACCAGTCTTCACAAAACCTATGCAATCAGCTTACTTTTGAATAATAATTTTTAAGTGAAGCACTGCTGTGAATTTTACTCAGGTATTTTAAGGTTCTAATTTCAGATGCCTTCCTACTCCTCAAAAATGCCAGTGTGGAGCCATTATTTGTGTGAAAAATTCATACTGTGCTAGCACAAATAATACTTACACATGATCTGGTATTTTTGATATTTTCTAAAATCCACATCCTATCAGAAAAACTCGATGCCTTGAAATTGCTACGCTGGATACAGACTGTTTTGTGTTGATGGCAGAGCTACTACCTCTTTTTACTCTGGCTTGATTCAATGTTCCTAATGAAATCTATAATCTTCTCACTATTTCTTTTTTTTTTGTTCAACCCTGTACATTACAACTGAAGTCTTTTAATACAATTTAAAATAATGACCTGAAAAATCAGTAAGTCTGCTTCCTTCACCTTCTTTTGCTCTTCAATCAGATCGTTGGACAAACATCCTCTCTTGTAAGCTTCCCATGTCTCCATGCCATAACTGAACTCTTCTGAGTTGTGCAAGCAACCTGTGGGTAGAAGTGACCAGTCATTGCTTGGCCTGTTTCTAGCATCATAGCCAGATCGGAATTAAATACAGGTTGCAATCTACAGTTCTAAATTGAATTACTGTTTTCCATTTTTTCCCACTTCCTTTTTTTTTTTTTTTGTGGATATTCAGCATCATCACAGCTGATGGTGATTTGATTTTAAACTGGAGAGGAATGTAGTGACTGAGAGTGCTAAAACTTTTGCCTTTCTGTAGCAACATATGAAGTGCAATAAGAGGTCCTAAGCTTGGCTCAAGACTTTGGTGATGCAGGTGGATGATTTAAGAGGATTTAAGAGAATTTTGCTAATTGCTCTGCCTCTGCATTAGGGATTACTGAAAGCACCATGCAGTCACAAGCACCCTGTAGTTCTTTTCAGCCTCCGTAACTGGGAAACTCAGCAGGGGCTGGGAAACCAGTATTGGCCATCTCTGCTGACTCCACTACAGTTGGGCGAGCCGACTGAAGTATGTCTGAATCAGACATATACATCCATTCTGCTGATTCAACTAGTAGATCATCGATCTCTAGCAGAAGAGAGAGGCAGTAGCCTCATGAACTAAACTCTAGGAAGTCATAGAATGGTATCTGAAGGCATTTCTCACCCATGAGAAAGATGTCAGAGACTGATTGTGGACATGTCCTAATGCATTCTTCCCTCTCAGTAATGTCACTATGAGACAAGGTTCATATTCAGGAGTGGACTTTTAGAAATGCTTATGTCTGGTCATTAATAAGTTTCTTCTTGTTTTTGCCAGAGCTTGCACTGGACCTGTGCTATTTCTTTTTGATTCTTGTTTTCGGCTGTCACAGATTATGTTATGGCTTTGTGTTTCATGACCTGGAAAAATACTGGGGCTAAATGCTGTAAGAGTACAGTGAAAATATCACATAAGCCTAACAAGAGCATCACTGTTTTTCTCAAGTCTTAACTGCATCATCTAGTCATTTTTAGTAATCATATACTACCAAGGTAGTCAGGAGGTGGCAAGACAACTCAAAAGCCCACGCACTTAAGTGCCTGGAGCTAACTTGCAGAAAGCATTTGTAATCTTGTTCATTAAGAGAAGGTGGTTCTTAGAACTTTTCTGTAGTTGATTGAAAATACATTAAAAATAATATTTTCCCTCATTCACTTTAGTCTAAAGGCAAAACACTGTTTCATAAATCTGTACTATACAGATACTTCATTTTTCTGATTGAGGGGCCATTTCTAGTGATCAGATTTATTTAAATAAAGATGATACTTGTTGCGTTCCTACGCTGACATTTCTTAGTCAATGCTAATAGAAAATAAAAAGCTAGGTCTTGTTAGTTGGGGGATATTTGTACAAAATAATACCAACTATTTTTCGGAGTGCACCTAACAGCATGGTTCTGGATTGCTAATGCAGCAGGATAGAAAAGGTGAAAGTTTGTCTCGTCATTATTGTTGAAAAAAGTGTATTTTTGCTAGTCTTACCAACAATGTCATTTCTTGTTGCTCTTGGCTCAAACTGCATTGCATATAAATCAGACACTGTGACACTGCAGCCCTGCTTGCTCAGTTCTTCCACAGCAACCCTCTTCAAAGATCCGTTCAAGGACTTGGGCTCTTGATGTGCATAGACTATCAGGACTTTTCTCCCTGGAGGCAGAAAGACAACCAGAAGACACCTTTGAGTACAGGAGACAGATACGAAACAGTTTGTGGAACCGGGGCCTGGCCCTTCATTCTTCTGTTGTGTGTTTTCCAAGCAGCACAAAACTAGTGAAAACAAAATGACAGTGGCAGCATTTGGCTCCTGCTTGGCAGCAATGAGTGACTCATGAAGAACTGATCAGTGAATGCCCCCAATCCAGCAATTTTGTGCTACACTGGGCTTTCCTAGGTGGAACTCAGTGGACAGTGGCTGTGTTTCCATAGCAGGTCACACTGCCCTACATCAGCACAACCCAGTCCCTCCTCTTGAATCAGCATTTGTGTTTATCTGATTCTACTACCCCCCAAAAAACTCACCCAACAACAGAGAGAGAAAAAAAAAAAAAGCTGTCTGCTGATTTAGCTCCTTAGGCTGGGTCAGACAAGCTACAGTGCAAGTGTGAGGGGCGGGCTGGGATCAAAGCAGTGCCAGCTTAGATTCCCTCAAAATGTTGTGGAAAGAACTTCTGAGAGCTCAGAGGATCTTCCTCCTGCAATATGGGATCCCCTCATCTTCTAGTTCAGTGCCACGCAAGTGACAACATCGGGGTAGATGTTTAAGATGCAGCTATCCCACTTCAGCATCATCACAGCGACTTCAATAGAAAGCAACATGATTTTTTCTTAGCTGTGAGAGCAAGCTGTCTAGTGTATCTCAAACTGCTGACAAAGTGGATTTGGGTAAGCTGAGTGGCAAGACGGATACGTTGGGATGGAGCTTCTTAAACTGATGTAACAAGGTGTATCAGAGCTTACTTGTTCAAAATTTTATTGTACATAGGCCATTTAATTGTAACGATTCTCTGAAAAAAAAATAATTCATCACTGAACACAAGGGAAAGGTGAAATACTTTTATGACGTAGTAGTTGTTTATACATAAACACTGCAGAGAGGGAAATTTCCAGGGACTATTGAAAATGACTGGATCTTGAAAACATGCAGCTCTGGATTCCTAACTGCCAACACAAAACTCAGGCATCTGCTGAGTTCAGTTTCTCCAGAGGACACAGAAGCTGTACGGCCCAGAGCACCACCAGGGTGACAGATAAGTTTAAGGTGTCAGATATAATTAACAGAATCCGAGATGAATGCTTGCAGTAACCTCATTTTTAACCTAAATTATAAGGGGTGATTGTTTCTCCAGTGTCCATCCACGAAACAATAGCTTTGCCAAGACACTATTAAAATTTGTGGTCAAATGCTATCATAAATTTAAAACATGTATAAACTATTTAAACCCCTGCTCCATAACTTACTCTGGAATATCAAGAGCAGTTACCTCTTTGCTCTTTTTGCTAACTCTCAGCAAATAGGTAGCTCAGTGGCTGGAGATGACACAAGCTCAGAGATGCGATAAGATTAATTCTGCAAGCTGCTGCTTTGCTTCCATTTCAGTGGAGTTGGGGGCACTCGGACACAGAGAGACTGGAGTTTTCAAAGGCATCACTTACTGAAATAATTTCAGTCATGTGAAAAAGTAATACCTTAGTATCCCAACTAAATATTACAGAGATACCACATACCAGCGTGCCCAGGCCTGAAGAGAACAGCATTTTTATTAGTATTTGTTCTTACCTGCCATTTTCCAGAAGCACTGAGTAGCTTCTGTCTTGAGAATCTGACAAGGCCTGTGAACTCAGATGACAAATTTGCTTATGTGAGAAACATCAGGGAAACGTACAAGGAAAATCGCTGTTTCAGTAGCAATTGTACCATTCCGTGTGGATATGAAGGGGCTGCGAGGGAAAAACACCGCCCGCGTGCCTGGGTGTGCGTGCCTACATCCACACACACGTGCAGAGGCGTGCGCTGCGGCCGCGCGACCCGCCGGGGGATGAGGCCGTGCGGGCCCGCAAGCCTTGTCTTGTGGCGAC
>NW_009203344.1:0-23334 GCF_000690835.1 Fulmarus glacialis | reverse complement strand
TTCTTCTTATGGCACATGGGGACAGCCTTTAAGCTTCCCATGCTCATTCGGGAATCCAAAGCAGACAAATACATTTGGGGAGTGTCCTGGAGACAGGTGATCACACAAAGTTATCTACAGATTTGTTCATTCTCTTTTCCTGGTCTCTGATAAATAGGTTGATCTCAAAGCATTATAAAGCCCATTGCTCACTTTTTCTTCTTTACTCACTCTTTTCCTGTTTACCTACTTTTCGATAGATTGGTCTTTGCTTCTCACCTCACATCAGTTGAAGTTGAAATCCTACAGTTCTTATGTAGCACATAAAGACAAGAAAATGAAGTCCTATATCAGTTAAAGGAGAAAATGTGCTTCTTGTTTCTCTGATTTTATGCTATAATCCAGGCAACATAGCTTGCAGTCACATTGACACAGCTAACCTCAGCAATGCCATGACGGTAATCATGTTTAAATAGACCCATTGAATACCTTAAGGGAACCATCTTTTTTTTGTTCTTTTATATAGAGAGATACCTTTCCTCTCAGCTCTTCAGGAAAAGCCCTAAAACTTCATCTGTTTTAAAAGGTAGTTTATGCTAAGGATAACAAGTAGTTACGATTAGAGAATTCACTAGCTATTACTAATTTCATAATACTAAGAATCTTTTTTTTTTTTTTTGCAAAAAATGGTATACGTGCATAATGTATTTTAAGATTAAATTTACTGTATATCCTGATTTGCTCTAGGCACAGTAATTACCTTGTAGATCACTCTTAACACAAATTGATTTTCTCAGTTTTCTAGGAGTATGCTCAATCTCATTCCCAAATAAAACAGTGTACTACTAGGAAAGCAGAATTCAAAGGGAAAGCAAGTAAATGATGAATTAGCCAATACTTCCGGAGAGACAGGAGGATGTGCAACTGCCATCAAAGGTAATGGGAGCATTTTACTCCCCTTACGATTTTGGGTCTTAGTTATGAAAGCCTTTTAGCTGGGATTTCTCTCAGTGAAGAGATGTAAATCTGATTATAAACAGTGTCTCTTATAATGAAATGGTAACCTCAGCTAATAGAGACACTGTCAGTAAGCTCACGGTGCTAAGTTACCGTTTCTGTGGTTTTTTTTCATCTCGTGCTCTTCCTGACTATTTACTTCTTTGATAGAAGCTTCTGTTGTGATAAAATCTAAAACTATATAAAGCACCTAACTATGGCCTGTTCCTGTTTTCTCTTTCAAAGCTAGCAGCCACACACTAGGACAAATTGCCAGGAATATCACAAAAGCCACTCAATTTCTGGCATGGGTTCAAGTCTTTTTCATACATCCGTTTGCACTTCTACAGAAATTCAGAAGAGTCTCTGCAACTCGGCAGTTAGCTTTACAGAAATACTAATATTAAAATACCACCTTCTGCTACTCTGTCACCGCTGTTAATAGGGATAAAAAGTCCCCCAATTAAACACAGGCCATGGTATTATTAACTGCTGCACTGCTCTTCCACAAGAGAAAAATAGAGGATTAAAAATTATCCTGGAATAGCCTACGGGTAGTCTACAGATGATAAAGGGAAGAAAATAACAGTACAAAAAAAGGTTAAAATCTTTCACGTAACTGCAATTTATTCTGTAAAGAGGCTACTATTAAAAAGTCAGTGTCTACCAACCATTACCCCAGTCCTGCATCTGATATATTACTCCTATCTCTTTTTTTTTTAATAAAAGAGAAAAAAGATCCTAATTTTTAGAGAAGCTAAAGAATCATGCTTACTTTAAAGCTTAGTTTATGTGAGACTGGCCTGTTTTCTTCGATGAATGGAAATTATTGACACCACCTAAGTTAATCTTAGAACAGACTGAATAGTCAAAACAATGCATTTAATTATTGAACATTTTCTTTGTATGACTGTACCTCATCAGGTACAATTAGGTCACACAACTAACATTCTTACCCCTCCCCCAATCTTTCATTAGTTTTGCTTAGTTTCTCTACAATCCTTTTATCTCCTGAAAGGATTTTCAAGTAAAATTTACTGACAGTGCAATTTTACCATTGACTCTTGTGCTTTTAGAGAAAATTAAACTGTACTGAAACCTCCCTACCGCAGATGTTTTATTCTGAGTACCTTGCAATTTTAAAAATTATTAGGTGTAGTAGATAAAATAGTTCACAGTACTCTAAAATCTTCATACATTTTGTTACTTTCTCGTAATTTATAGATTTATCAATGAGGTTTCTAAATGCATATTAAAGTCTGGCATTAGTTTAATTTCTGATTTCCATTTTGGATGAGTTAAAAGCTTCTTAAGAGATAAAATGGCTCCTATGAAAATCACCCCTTTTGTCTCTATTGCTCTGATGAACAAGCAGGGCAGAAACACCTATTCGTCCTCCAAAACATCTTTCTCTAGTCTCAAATGACCATTTTCTCTGATGACCAGGACTGAGGACTGAGTGACCATTAGGGACAGATTAACTTGCAGTGACTAGTGAGGTTTCAGCCTGTGTTTTCTCGGGGTCTCGGAGCTGTTCAGCAGTCACATCCCGAATCCCAGTGGTTTACAGCAGTGCTTCAGCGTAAAATACCATGACGGAAGCTGTGACAGTTCATCAGCTGACTGACAGGCAGTCCAGTATCTGTGCAGTGCAGGTGGTGAGAAGAGCTGGAAGCAGTAACGTCAACATCCATTAAGCTGTCCCCAGGTGTCATTCAGATCCTTAAGCAACCACTCAGCTCTCTGGATCATCCTGCAAGATATAGCCAGCATATACCTGCCAATTTTAATATTTATCCCAGGAAAAGATAAAAGAGCTTTTAAGCAGCCCCTTGTCTAAAGCACTACTAGTTTCCCAGAAATTAAGTTCAGGAGTGGGGAGCCGCGATAACCTGCTGCAGAATCAGGGGGCTGTGATGGTGACAGAAGTGAGAGCAACAGCAGGTCAAAAACTCCACTAGGTACAGCTCCACTCACCAAGCTATTGAAGAGCTTCACTCCACTGCATACGTTACGAGGCTTCACTGGTACCTGCAAGGCTGACTTGTATGTATTTCATGATAGGGCTTTTGATAGTTCTAGTAATACGAAGAATTGACTGAAATTCTCTTTTTTATATATAAACAATTAGGAATTAGGATTTTAGTATGTTGCTTATTAACCAGTACACAGACAAAACAAAAAAGATTGGAATGAGCAATGAAATCGAGTCATCTCCCTTCAGGGGAGGTTTTCAGGTTCAAAAAAGTGGCAGTTCTTAATATGTTAACATGCTTTCTCTAGCTGTTGAAAAGATATTCACATAAGGTAAATTGCACTGAAATGGTATTTTAGGGTTTCAACTTTTTTTTTTTTTTTAAACTTGTTATTGTAAAGCAGTGCCATTCAACAGCATTTTACCAATCAGTCGGCCACCTTGTCCCGCTCAGTTCTGCCATGGACAGTTTTGGTGAGCTGCTGACATGCTGGTGACCACATCTCCAGAAAAGACAGACCCCTCTGGATAGAGCACAGACCACCAAAACTGTTTTTGACCTCCTCTACTAATTTTCTGTTTTTTACATCACTTTTTCTGTGTATGAGTTCTTGGAAGACTGACAGGGCTTTTTTGTTGGTGGTGGCTTTTCTAATTAACATAGAAAAGTCAATTGAATTTATGAAACTTTGAAAGTCTGAGGTTTTTATTTCTGAAATTTCCTTATTTTAATAAATTAATAATAAATTAATAATTCACTTGCCATAAAAGCATCCTTTGCACACTACTAAATAATAACAATTCAGCTATAGTATTATTTTCAAGTAGGTTGGAAAGATTTCAGTTACTGAAAGAAGGATGTTTTCAGTCCTCCTTTTTTATAAACTGAATGGAATGGTCCGCAAATACCACTGTGAATGCTAAAAAAAAAAAAAAGAATTTGTTATAATTAGATCTTCATGAAGAAAAGAGAAAATAGCAACTTTAAGAACTGGTTATGTTATCTAAAAATCATAAGTGAGCCTTAGAAAAAAGTATTTGTTCCCTCATTTATACATGGCAGCAAAAGAAAGCCATTATATTCACATTTTTTGTTGGCTAAATTCTTCAGAGCTTTTTTTCCCTGAGAAGTGTTATGATCCCTGTTTGGGTTGGCTTGGTCAGACATCTTTAACCATGTGCAAAGAAATTGGCAAGCAGGATACATGCAGCTTGAAAGTATAAAGTAATTATTTATTGCCTAACAGACACAAAAGATAGCTCGGATTTAATAAACTATCAAGCTAAGCATTAATATGCCCACCACACACACTAAAACACCTCAGAAGTCTTTGCTGGCACGGCAGGCATCAGTTGGAGGAAAAAAGGCTGGTCTCTGCTGTTCTCAGAGACAAATCCTAAATATTGCTACATTGCATCCTCCACCCCATCCAGTCCACACCGATGACATTGACTGGTCATCAGATTGATGACACAATTGCCTGGTTTTTTCCACTATTGCTGACACAGAGGCCTGTGACACCAAATCAGGACATAATTAATATTCGCTTGCCTTTGTTCTGAATATGAGTATACTAAAATAGTGCAACTAATAGTGTAGGTATTTTGTGGTGGCATAGCCAGACAGTACGTGAGCAGCGTGATCACCAGAGAGGAAAACAAAGATAGGTGTAGCAGGTAGGAGGCATCCAAGTAAAAAGTGTTGCCAGAGAGAGGACAAAATAAGCACATGGGACTGCAAATAGGTGGGATATGCTCCCATACACACAAGGAGGATGACTGGCAAGACAAAAAGAAACCTCAGGATAAGCGGTATCAGGAGCAGAGGAGACCACCCTTTTGGGAGGAGGGCAATAGCATAAAAATATCAGGTTTAATCAAGGAAAATCATAAGAGAAAGAAGACAAGCTCACTACAGGTGTGACTCTCTTTGTCAATGAGCTCTGAAGACTGATCTCCTGGGCCTCTGTGACTAACAACCACCAAGGACCATAGACATCAACTCTAAACAGCTTCAGCTCCATGGTATTGATATTCACAGATAAATTAGGATACAAGTGTTAAAGACTAACAGTTTGGTATACGCAGTGATAAGAGGGTTTAATATTGCGTAAGAACGGACCATTAGCAAGAAGTGTGTTGCTAATTAATGAATTTAGTAAAGTCCAGTTTTACAGCTGAAAGTGTCCTGATTTGTCAGTCTTCTGAATGCTCCCACCGCAGCGACTTCTAAAGTATATGTACGCGTATATTCAGTTGCAACATTGTATTGGTGTTTCCACTCCTGAACCCTTGAACTTCTAAGAATCCCGTCAAAAAAAATCCTGCCTCCAACTGTAATTTTATGTTACCTTTCTACAGACTTTCTCAGACCTCTCTCTCACCACTTCACAGTTTCCCCAAACAGCCTAAGCCAAAGTTATGGAGCTGGGCCGTACCAAAACTGGCCCTTGGACCCAAGCAACACGGGGAGCTGAACCCCTGCGAGCAGGGAGATAACGTTAGATAGAGGTTACAAAGAGACAAGGTTACAGGGCGCAAGCTTCCGTAATATGGAAACTACTGCATGTTGTAGTGTCATAATCTTCCCTTTCTATCAAAGTTTTTATGATTAATATTATTTAGTACACATGTAGGGTTGTGTTTGTTGCTGTATACCAGTCTCTGTAAACCCACACTGATTTTGGGATTTGTTTTTAAACCGTATTCACTCTTCATAAACCTGGGCTGTATTGGATAGATATATGCTGGTAAGACATACCAGCGTTCCCCTGCAATAGTTTCCTCCTGCCCCAACCCCATCAAAGCATTCATTTAAATAGCAGAAAGGAAAGGCTTGGCATCTTCTTCTGGATCTACCCAAAGCTGTTGCAGAGGTTACTACTCCCGTCTATTTGTCACTGCCCGCTAGCAGGACAGTACCATCTTGACACCTTAACTGGCAAAAAACACATGAGATTGATCACTCATTCCATTTTTCTGCAGAGGCAATAACCGCTAGCTAGCCAATGGTAACGGGCAGCCAGTGAGCAATTACATATTAAAAAACTCCCATCAGTTGTAAAGTGAATGAGCACTAAGCCCTGAGATTTTAAATGCTGTGGCTGCAGAGAAATCATGAAGAAATCAAATCAAACATAACAAATATAGCATGTCTATCTGTCTCTCCAGACAATCTAGGGGATAAGGAAACAAATCCAAAAGTACGTTCAAAAGGCCTGATATATTTCTGTAAGCTGCTAATTCTGAAACTCAGTTTAGGTATTTCAGTTGTCACTATTGTTAACTATCCATACTAAAAAGAGGTACAGTGGTGATCGAGACTGTAATTTAGAGAAATTGCTTTGTATTTGGTAACACAAGCAGGAACACTTAAAAATACCAATATTTTCCCTTTCTTCCACTCCTCTAGCTCAGCTCTTCCTATGTATAAAGAAATCAAACCCAAACAGCTTACTTGAGTAAACAAGCACAGTCAAAGCCTCATCATAACTATGCCCAGGAATATCAATGGAGCAAAAAATCATGTTAAATTATATTCTGAATATCTATGCAATCTGCTAAAAGAAGCTTTTGTGACAAATATAAGAAAAAATGTATTTTGTGATTGGCGATGGAAAACCATCACACTTTGTTTTCAAGCTTCACTTTTGTTCATAGGAATCAATTAACTGTTTTATGTTCATTACATTCAGATTAATAGGTTCTGGAAACGATTTGCTCTGTTCCCAATTTGCTACTTGACGTATGTGGTTGGTTAGCTAAGGTCTTGTCTGTATGGATGGATGCAGACAGAACGCCATTCACACTCCATATAGTCAGGCATGAGCCCGTTTTGGGCCAGAAGTAATTTAGTCACATTAGAAAAGTGCCACATTCCAGCAAAGGGGCTTTACAAAAAGGCACAGAAATTCACTACTGTGGTTACATTGTTTTTGGATCAGAGCTGGCTCATATCCAGAGAGCTCAGAGTGTAAGCAGAGGAGCCCAGGTCCCCCCGCACCCATTCAGGCGGGTGTGCCTGAAGTCATATGGCATTGTTTCTGCTCTTTGACAGTACAACTGCAACGTCTTTCACAGGAGAGCAACCACGGTACAATGCAGAGGATCAGTACACATCCTATACACTAACAGCTCCTAAAATATGGTATAATTTGCTTCACTGAAAATGGGAATTAAATTTAAAAGCTTAAACAACACATAAATTGCAGTATATTCAGGGCTGTATAACTGTTACTTAATCAGTCATATATTAATTATCACTTATCAACAGGGATACCATGACAAACGGATACCCATTACATGAAAACAGAACTACACAACTGATAAGGATATTGCTCCTTTCTTAAAGTTCAAACTATATTATCAAATTGTATACTTTTTTTTTTTTTTTAATTTGTATGCTATTCTACATGCTGTTTATTTCGCCACACTGACTGTAAGAATGAGGAAATTGGGCACCTTTCAAAGTGTTTACCAACAATTAGGAATGCCAAACCTTAGCCACCTCTCTGTATGCTGGTTAAGTACCCTAAGCTGAAAGAAGGAGAAAGCCAGCAGTTGGCTGAGTGATACCAGTAGAACAACTGCAGCACTTTGTAGAAAATTATATACTGTCCTCTAAGACAGAGTTGCTTTCTGCTGATATAGAAATAAGGATGGGGGAAAATGCAGTGTGTGAATTTACATGTGAATTTCTCATGCTTACGATATAGGAAAAAAAAGAAAAAAAAAAAAAAAAGCCAAACATTTGTTAACAAAGTTGTCTTCAATATCTACAGGAAGAAAAAAAAAATTAAATCACCTTCATTCTGGAAAAAAAAAACCTATTTGGTATTCAAAACTATTTGGTATTTGGTTGCAGTCAATGGCTCAATGCCCAAATGGAGATCAGTAACTAGTTGTATCCCCCCAGGGGTCTGTATGGGGACCAAGTTCAATACCTTTATTAATGACATAGGCTGTGGGATTAGTGCACTCTCGGCAAGTTTGTGGATGACACCAAGCTCAGTGGTGCAGTTGATTCACTTAAGGGAAGCGATGCTATTCAGGGGGATCTTGACAGGCTAGAGAAGTGGGCTCATGTGAACATCATGAGGTTCAACAAGGCCAAGTGCAAGGTCCTGCACATGGGTCGAGGCAATCCCTAATGTCAATACAGACTAGGGGATGAATGGACTGAGAGCAGCCCTGCAGAGAAGGACTTGGTGATATTGGTGTATGAAATATTAGATGTGAGCCGGCAGTGGGCACTTGCAGCCCAGAAAACCAATTGTACCTTGGGCTGTATAAAATGATGCACGGCCAGCAGGTTGAGGAAGGTGATTCCCCACCTCTACTCTGCTCTCTTGAGACCCCACCTGGAGTACTGTGTCCAGCTCTGGGGCCCCCAGTACAAGACAGACATGGACCTGTTGGAGCAGGTCCAGAGAAGGGCCATGAAAATGATCAGAGGGCTGGAACATCTCTCCTGTGAAGGAAGGCTGAGAGAGTTGTGGTTGTTCAGCCTGGAGAAGAGAAGGCTCTGGCGAGATCTTATTGTGGCCTTTCAATACCTAAAGGGGGCTTATAAGAAAGACTGAGAGAGACTTTTTACCAGGGCCTGTAGTGACAGGACAAGGGAAATGGTTTTAAACTGAAAGAGAGTAGATTGGACATAAGGAAGGAATTTTTTATGACGAGGGTGGTGAGACACTGGAACAGGTTTCCCAGAGAAGTTGTGGATACCCCATCATTGGAAATGTTCAAGGTCAGGTTGGATGGGGCTTTGATCAAACTGATCTACTGAAAGATGTCCCTGTCCACAGCAGGGGGAGATGGACTAGATGATCTTTAAAGGTTCCTTCCAACCAAAACCATTCTATGATTCTGTGATTCTATGATTCTATAAATTAGCTGGAGAAAGAAAAAGGTCCAGAGAAAACTAACATATGGTAAAATAGAGGCAAAACTTAATGGAAAAAGTACTCACAGGATTACAGGATCATTTTTGGAATAGAAGGATTTATTAAGCAGAATTCTGCAGGGTCCTGTCTGGGCTCTGGTTCTATTCATATTTTTAATAACACTGGATAACAATACTCTAAAGATTATATGCAATAATTCTAAGCTGGTAGAAAACCATGAGAACTCACAATTTTCTTGGGGTGAGTAAGGGCAAGTACAGTGTTCTTCATTTAAGCAACAGCTACACAGACATTGGAGGAACAACTTACTAGGTAGCAATTCTGAAGGAGGAAAACTAGAGGTCATGTTGGAATCCTAACTAAACCAGACTCGGCAATACCCAGTAGTTCTCAGAAAGCTAAATGTTATACCTGTCATCTGTGTCATCTGTGAGACATGAGGAGTAATCTGTTTGAACTAACAGCTGGCTTAAGTTCTACATCTTGCTTTGAGAATTGCTCTTGCAGAACGTGGTTCACTTGGAGGCAATCCAGAAGAGAAAAACAGGAATTATAAAGCTACAGCAAGTGATCTACATGGAAATGCTGAAGAAATTGAGATAATTAGCCTAGAAAAAGGAAGAGTTGTGGATGGAAGGATTTACTAAACAGGTTTTTGCAAGGTTCTGTCCAGGGTGATCGCAGTCTTCAGTTACATAAAAGGCACCTACCAAGAAGAAGGGAATATTTTTTTCTTCATATCCACAATGCTTAGTAAAAGAACTGGCTAACAAGAAACATTTGTTAGAAATAAAAAACAAAACAAAACAAAACAAAACAAAACTTTTATTAAGGATAGCTAGTAAAACAGCTTGTCTTGGGTGGCTGACAAATCTGAGTTCCTGGCAGTGTTTAAGAACAGATTAGATGTACATCTGTCAGGAATGATTTAGATATAGTTCAGAATTTTTTTGGGGGAAGGAGGAAAGATACAATGACTTTCCAAGGTCCTCTCAAGCTCTTTTATTAATCAGACAGTTTTAGACAATCCAGTTTAAACCAACTCGGTCACATAGTGAAAGCACTTCAGGTATTACAATATGAAGTACTAAAGATCAGACGTAGAACATATTCTATCTTTTGTAAAAATAGAAACAACTGCAGACATGCTTCTTCTAGTACTTATTCCATTCAAAGTTAGTTTAAAATAAAAAGTGTATCGTCCTGTAATACAGCCAGACCTTAACAATGTATAATGATAGCTGGTAAGTCAGAACTGCAAACATGACCATTTAAAGGAAATAAGTACAGACCGTTTGTTCTGATATGCCATGAATATCTCTCTCCTGCAACTTCTACGAAATATAAGTATTAATTAGGATGGAGGAGGTAAAATTTTTCATCCCATAGCATGCCTGGATACACTGTTTAGTGTATCCAACAAATAAAACCAGGAATTTAGAACACAAGCATTGTAATACAGCTATTATTTTCTACCCTTACTCTGTAGTCTATAAACTGTATCTAAGAGATCTCGGACAATCAAGTGATTGGTTCAAAAATCTTTATGAGAAATTTCACTCAATATAATGAAATCATAATCTGAATTCAGAACATTGTGTAGACAAGGAACCAACCCAAAAATAAAACTTTTTATATTTTTTTTCCAACTTGTACATGAGGACAAGACAGACCTAAACATCCCCAGATTTTCCATAAAAGACAAGACAATATGGAATTTGTTACATTTGGTTGTAGTACTCCTGGGCAATATGGGAGACCACACTCATATCCCTAAATTTCTAATATTTTTCACCATAAGTAAGTTGCCCAATTATTGGACTACAGAGTTATTGTCTTTCCCCTACAAGCAATCTCTGTTTATAAAACAAAATAGTTTTAACAGCAAAAATTGAAAGGAACTTACCAGAAATCTTGTGCCTTTTGGAGAGAGCAGATTAAGCTCATGTCCTTGAACATGGGCCTCCCACAGCCCAGTTGCATTTCCTGACTATTTACTACATCTCATTCTTTCTCTGTCCAGTTCCAAAGAGAAGTCCAACCCTTATGACAGAAACTTATACAGTCCCCAAAACTTCCTGTTTAAATGAATTACCATTTTACAAGGAAATGTTGTACTGAAAAGTATCTAACCATTCTAGTGAGCAGCTCCTTGAGATAAATGCCTTCATTGTCATAAAATAAGGGATAGGCATGTAGGAAAAAAAAAAAAAAGAAATTGTGCAACATAAAATCTGGTCCAATAATAGCTTCATACTTTTTTTCCTAAAAACCTCTAAATTAGAAATCTAATGAACATGGACAAGTGTCACTATGTATAGAATGACTAGGGGAGTTTCATAGGTGCAAGAGTAGAGATATCAACGTTGCTTTTACAAGGACCAAATTTTTACAATAATTTTTTGATACAGATACAAAGCTTAATGTACTGACACACTAAGTTTAAAGGATTGGGATTTTGAAGAAAGTAAGGCATAGTGCAATTTACTTCTACGAAATTCAAGGTTAAGCTGAAGATTTTCTTCTACTAGTGCTTATTTAGAAGTCAGAGTCAGATAGATGGAATGACAGCCATGAAAATTCATGTCTCCGGATTTTCAAAGACAAGTTGCACAAACACAGAAATGAAGATTTAAATTGTGAAATGAAAATACACTTGCCTTCTACACAGATACTGCGATTCACACATTCTTGGTTTTGAGTTTTAAAGGATTTGGTTAACTGACTTGATTTTATTTTTTGAACAGTTTTTAAATTCTTTCAAGTAAGGAACAGAAGAAATGACATGTCAGTTATGTAAGCAATCACTAGTGGGCAATAGGCTCAAATTAAAGATTAAAAGATAATAAAAATCATAATACAATATTTACAAAAGAATACATTTAATAAAATCCTGACTGGGTCACAAGTTTGCTTTGAGAAGGATGGGTTAAACTTATTTATTAACTTGCTCATTAAAGAGCATTCCCTGAGTTGTGCTAATAAATATTATCTGTAAGAAGTGAAATTATTTTATTGGTAATTTAGTGTATCAAATCCCACTATCATTGTCTTCACTGGGAAGAAAAAGAGGAATGAGCAGTTTACAGTAGGATTGGGATTTATTAAAAAAAGGATTATATATTTCTGCAGGTTGCAAAACCTTTCAGAATAGAAAATGTGATTCATAAATTGCTGAGAATTTTACCATAAATTGTTTATGAATCAATCAAATAATGGCATAAGACTCTTGTTTAGCAATAGATTTGATAAAAACTCTATCCAGAAATAAAATATGCCAACAGATTAACATTATGTAAGCTTACAGCTTGTGCACTATTCCAACGATTAATTTTGTTTACTTACTGTGTTTTTAGTATATGTTCTTCAATAAAAAGGTTAAGAAATCCATCTATACTCTGTTGTATAAAACCTAATGTCACATTTCTGCTCTGTTTCAAAGCCTTCTTCTCTTGGACTGAGTATCATGAACAATAGCATAGACTGAAATCAGACCTTTTATAGGATGTTTACATTCTAGAGGCTGAAATTGCTATTAAAAATTAATAAATCTACTGATGTTTCTAGATGAAATGGAATTATATATATATCTAGGATACTATTTGACATAAAGTCTTGAGCACGTTAAGGTACAAAAGTCTGTTATTCTATTGGTTTTGTGGATCTGATGGAGTTTAAAGTGAAAGGCAGAATTTTACTGCAGAAAAAAATCATTGAAGAAATGTAATTCATACTTTTACCTCAAGAGCCCAAGGTTGGATATATCTGAGAATACATCGACAATGCAGAAGTGGAACTCTCATTATGAACTATTACCAAGATGCACAAGAAAAAAGAACCTGTTATTGAATGATGTGTAAGTCTGGAAAGAACACATTTATTGCTTTTTCTCAAAGATAATGTTGGATTTTTGTTTATTTCTTTCCATGTTCCTATGTTCTGTATTAACATTCATGGATTTTTTTTTTGTTCTTTCCTTGTTCTCTTGAGCTATAGAAGAATAAACAGAGAACAAACAATGCAAGGTAACTTCCCTCGTGTAAACCAAGAATATATACAAAATGATGTTTCAATGTTTCTCTGCTGGTCTAATTAGCTATGTATGTAAATGAGGTACTCAATAGAAAGTATAATTCTCTTTGGAAAGAGTTTTGCAATGACATCTGCTAAAAAGATTAGATCTGGCATTTATCTGTAGCAAAGACTTCACAAAGATGTATTTTCTCTCAAATTAAGAAATTTCTATATAGTTCTTCTGTACAGAACACAGCATGCTGAAAAAAAAAAAAAAAAAAAAGAAATTTCCTTGACATTTTGCAAACTCTAACACATTCCTCCAGGCACAAAGTTTATTTTTATGTCTCCTAGCAAACCACTCTGCAAAAGACTCCAGTTTTTTTGAAAGAAAACCAGTATTGTTTGTTTATTTCTGGTGTATGAGAAGAGCTGAAAAATATGCAGGTCCTTTGAATGAAGTATTGTAAAAGTAACAGAAAAGTTAAAATTTTCTATAGAGAGCAGCTCTCTGTGTGCTTACAATATCAAGGTAGATTATTTCCAGGACTCATTCTTCCATCTTTCATGTCCCTTTCATTTCAGAGATCATTGTGTCCTTACAAATGGCATTTCACATTCCCTTGGGGGAAAAAATAAGTACACTTTTTAAAGCCACATTTTTGTGAACAAATACATGACCTTAACCTATTGTAATGTATTTTCTAATAAAGATTTCTTCTTCCTTCAAATATAGCCTCACCATGCATCTGTTCATAGGAGCGTAGGAAATTCCATACTCAATCTAACAAGGATATATCTAATTTAGTATCCTCTTACTAGAAGTGTCTTGACTAGAATTTAAAATACGTTAAGTGTGGCGCCAAACTAATAAAGCATGCATTACAGTTTTTGAACTTTCTACATGCTAAGAAAGCGAGCCTTCTAGAGTTCAATACAATTCAACTGACGTATGTCAGAATCTCAAGTTTTCTTAAGCATTGAGTTTTGGAACATGTAAGAATATACCTCCTAAACACACTTTTAAATCTAAGACAAGCCTTATGATGGTAGAAGAAATCCAAAGCAGACAGGCTTTTTCCAAACATCTAAAAAGTAATTATTTTGTGCTGTAAGAAAAGAATTAAACTTCTCTCTTGTATGACTGAGGATGTTCTCTTTTATTCCTATAGCTGTCTAATCCTTTTTAGCAAGATCTCAGTCTCAGTGAATTAATTCTTTGCCTTAGTGTGACATGCTTGGTGTATTTAGCCCTAAGACAATCTAGGGGTGACACAGGAAATCATTGCAGACTTTCCCCAGAGTATATTCTTCTCTAGTCTTGAAGGAATCAATCCTGCAATGAGAAATTGAGAAGACAAACAACAAAAAGTGCTGGAGGCTGACTGAAAGACTGCCTTTACCTTAATAGCAGAGAAGAAACTCCTGCAAAAGAAAACTGGATTTCTGTATACCCTGTGACCCCTTAAGAACCCCTCCAGGGTGAAGTAAGCCTGCTTTTCAGATGAAATCTCTGAAAAGGGTAGGTTTGTTTTGCAGGTCCAAATGTTTTCTGGAGATATTTAGGATAGAATTCACCTCACAACAAAGAGTCAGGAAAAACGCTATGCACCAGCTAGGTTCCATTTCAGTCTTGCACTGAAATATATAATTCTTGAGCTCTTTTTTTATATCAAAATAAATGACAGTTTAATACTCAGAAAACTCAATGAACAGAAAGGCTCACCCTGGGGCAATGGTGAAAGTTGGTCCAATTTGCTATACCGTGAGCTATTAAACCTTCCTACCCACACTTAGGTTTGTGTCATTCATGCCCACTGGTCCTTCTATCATTCATGGATCATCCTTATCTGTCATTAAAAATACCAAATTAATTTAGGAGTTAAATTAGCTTACTTTACCTACCATGTCTTAATTATTTCATGTTCAGGAGGACAAAAGTTTCCTTTCTTTTATTGACATATTTATTTATGAGAATATATAAATCCTTTACTATTGAATGGAAAAAGCACAGTTAGTACATATATGTATGTATAAATAATATACATAATATATCTTATAGTCTATAAGATATATAATGCAATTCATTGTAATATATTTGCTGAGTAAAGAACAAGGTGTAATAATAATGCCTCTGTATAATGGATTGGAAAAAAAGAGAAGTGCTGCACGAAACTTTACCATATATTACATAATTCTATGATTCTGTGATTCTAATATCCTTTTTTACTCATGTTTACCGCTGTCTCTTCAAGCTTGCATACTCAGGCAATAAACTTTAGAAGGTGTGGTCTTTGTCTTCTAACCCTCCCTTCCCAAGTGCTTCAGCCCTCCACTAGCATACTAGGAATAATTCATTTTATTTGTAATTATTTTATTTATTTCTAGTGATGAAGCTCATGCTCATGGCTTCGAAAATTATACTGCATCTAAACAGATGTTGCAGCTAGTTCTGGTATTCAGCCTAGATTTTCTACTTTTTTCATTCAATTAATTACTCTTAATTCTGTGTCTTGGAGTTTTCATAAATAAGTCTTCTCCTTGACTTGAAATGGTATTTTAATACCCTTCAAATATTTGGGGATATACTGCTAACTGTGCCTAGGTATCTTTTAGCTAGATAATTTTTATTGCTTTTCATCTTCCATCCTAAACCATTCACTTCAGTGTCTTCGTTGTGGCTGCTCTTCTCGGAAGCCTATGATGTACCATGATCTTTTTGGTATAAAAATTAAAGACTTGTAACTGTATATCCAGTTCACGAAGAGCAATAAATTTAGGTCGGAAGCCGCATCTTCAGCCTTCGCTTATGTAGGGACCTTTTGTTCTGAGTTCCAAATCACTGTCAGACATCTCCTCCTCTCTGCAATCAGCTCCAAATATGATTCGCCATTACTGCTTTCAGGATTTCCCCTTCCCATTTTATTTCAATTTATTCCCAAGACAGAGCATTAGTTTACAATATTCTGAATTCTATTATCATATGTCCTGCCCACGTTTCTAACTGATATAAGCCTTTTTTATTTTCTCTCAGTCCTCACTAGTATTTGCATTTCCTCCTAATTTATTATTGAACTGCAAGTTTCATCAAGGGATTATTTCCTTTGTTAAATCACTACTTAAGATATAAGTCCAAATATGAATTCATGCAGATGTCAGTACCTCATTGCTATTAATTTGTAGTGTTTTGTATAGCCCACAGTTAACTTTTACTAAATGTGTGAAAAACTAAATTAATCTGAATTAAGTTTTGAAGGGACATAATAGAAGTCTGAATAAAATCCATATATATGCACATACACTCTCATTTAATACTTTCCTTTCATTCACCCATTTTACAATTCCAAAAAAAGCTGAGTAACATTTGTAAGAATAAATTTAATAACATCTAATTTAAATACATTTAATAACATTTGTTAGAATAAATTTAATAATACAGAAAGTCATGATAATTATTAACATTTTGTTATTCCACAGAGTGATATCCTTTCACCTTCTTTTCATAACTTACTAGTCTAGAAATTAGAATCTTAGAACACTAAAGTTAACTATTTTCTTGTTAAATTTTAAAAAATGATTATACAATCCTGTATATCCAATTTACTTACTTTAAGTCTAAAATGCATATTCTGTGTACCACTGGATTCCTGCATACTCCATTTCCCACAGATGACCTTATTTCTTGTTTGTCAAATTCTTCTTACTTTTTAATTGTTCTAGAATTGCCCTTAATTTCTTACTGCTAAAAAGAAGCTTTTTAAGTCTTTTAACAGCTATTTTAAATAAGATTAATATCATCCCTTTCAGTCTTTCCGGTATTTGTTTTTTCCCTATGATGTAAGAAAATCTTTACTATCTTAACCCCTTTGGCTAGCATTAATCTATTTCTCTTTTTATACTGCCTTATCTTTCTCCTACAAGCTTTAGCTTTGAATATTCTTGTCTGGCTGGCTCTTCTCTTTCCCCTTTCCAGAACACTATTCAATAGTGACTCCTTATCTTGTCTTTCAGTGCCAGAAGCTACCAACAGCATGGTACAGCTCTGACATATCACAAGCAAAAGGGAAGACATGCAAACATGCTCTCACTTCGTGTAGGTGAGTGATGTAAAATACTGTAAGAAACTAAAAATTTTTTTTTTAATACAACCTCTTGGTAACACTGAACCTGATGTGGTAAATACCAAACTGTTTCAAAAATCTATAGATTAAGGCTGACATAGACATAATTATTTTTGGAAAACTTTCTCTATAATTATTTAGTAGCTATTCTTCAGATTAAGTGTTTTGGCCATTCTGCACACTGTCAGTGTGTTTTAGATCATTTTACTCGTAATTAGAATACTACAACCTGAAGCATGTTAAAGAATAACTAAAAAACCATGGACCATTACAGTGACTGACAGGAATAACAAAACTCATTGACAACATACATACTAGCTTCGATTATGGGTCTAGCTATTTGCTGATACTGACATATGTACAAACTATTAGGGATCAAGAAACCCTCAGTATGAACCAAAGAGAAGACTGAAATAAAATATGCAACTCAATTAGTTTTACCCTAAGCAAGGGATTGGACTATATGACCTTCAGAAGTCCCTTCAAACCTAAATTTATCTATGAATTTATTTCACATAATTTCAAAAGTATTTTGGAATCTATTCACAAAAATCGGTCTGAAAGTAAAATGTTAGCCTTAAGGCACCACCCTTAAAATCTCTTGAATTTATTACTAAATTTGGTTACATGAACACAATGAACTACTCTCAAACGTGAAGGATCCCCAAAAACTTAATATGCATTTATACATTAAAAAAATCTCTATTTCAATAATAAGTTAAGTTGGAAAGCTTGAGCTCTGGTCTTCTGAGACTGCTCAACATCTGAATCCTGCACACTACATCACACCAGGGAAATGCTAAAATATAACCAAACCATGAGTACGGCCTAATAACTTAAGTGACCTTCCAGGGACCGCCATTGGTTCTGGAAGCTAACTTGCAACAAAAAAGTTGTCCAGCTAACTGTTCTCACTCAGCTGATGTTGTAAACATTTCAAGCTTCCAACTTCACTTACCAATGTTTCCCAGTTCTAAATTTACAACTATTTTCTATCCATTCAGAGCAGAATCTAAAAAAAAATGTAAAGCTCATATGTTTACAAACACTTTTTCTAAATGGAGAAATATATGAGGACTGCTACAAAGAACACCAGCACTTTGTTAATTTATTTTATTAGTGTGGTTGAGGGTAGCCTCAGAAACCAGGATCCTGTTGTTCTCATAAACTTCCCAGACTTACTGGTGGAGGCATAAATTGCCTTTTGATAGCTGTATATCAACAATTTCTGCAAAAATATAGGAAATAATCTAATGCATATATAAAGGAATAAGAAAGACACCATCTATGCAAATTTAGTAAAAAAAAAAAAAAAATTCAGAAGATACTCTGTAATGTCATTAGGAAATTTGTTTAAACATCATAACTGCATATTTCTCAGTGAAGTCGCATTGATTTGTTCCAGATTACCATGGATTTGTACATGAATGGAATGCAAAATTGTTAAGTCTGAGTGCTGTGTATTTGTGCTTATCATGTGACTAATGAGTGGTGCACACAAAAATGAAACTTCTTGGAAAACAGAAATGTGTGCTGAAAGGCTGTAGGGGACACCTGTGTGGACAAAGACATTTATGTATGATGTCTGGCCAGAGTTCAAAGTTCATGCTACTAAATGCTCACCTGGGAGAACTAGGACAAATTCATCTGTGGTAAATGTGCCGGAGACAGGATGACTAAAAAAGGGAGGGGGTAATTTATAGCATTTTCTTCAATACAAAACAAACAAAAAAAGCAAAATAATGCTGTGATTGGTCGTTAAAGCTATTCAGTGATACAAATGAAGATTAACTGAATAAAGACAGCTCAGAGAGCAAGAGTGCTCCCAGCACCATTGCCACTCAAAAGCATGTAGATCTAACATTGCCCTGAAAAGGTCATCAGTCCATCTGTTTCTTTGACAGAGGTGACAACCAGTCTACATGGATTACTCTCTCCTAGCAGTATTTAACATTCCATAATCCTCAAGCCAAACAGAGACAATCCCATAAAAATCCAGGGGACAATCTAAAGCTTTTCTGTGTTATTGCAGACACAATGGGCTAGAAGGAATACAGTGATTATTCTGTGGTAAAAAACACTGATTTCAACAGTTTCTGATAAGCTAGATTCTCCAAATGAAAGTGTAAATGATTTATGATATCATTAGACTCAATTGTCTCTATGTAGAGAATTATTTCCGTTTCTCTGAGTTTATAGTGTGGTTTATTATAAATAATTTAAACAAGAAAATGTACAACATACATTGAACTATTTATCTTAATAATTTCATTTGTTACACATTTGTATTCATAAATGAAAGTATTTCAACATTGTTTACAATTCATGTGATTTCAAAGACTTCTTATGTCGTTTAGATTAAGGTATTGTCACATTTGAGTAGACTTCAGTGCATTTACACACAGCAGATCTATTAAAAATGTAGTAATCATCTATGACAATGAAACCATTGCAATAAGAAAAATAAAATCTTGATTAAATAACACCTGTACCTTTGTCTTTCTTACACTAATGAGTAACTGACTTGTAACTGTGCTTTTATATAAACAGAAAAAAGAATGTTTGCTATAAATAAAATCTAGAAATTTCACTGAGAATTTCATTTTTAAGAGTGCGTGTCACTCTTTCTAGTAGTTCTTGTGCTTAAACTGACAAGAACCCAAACACAGAGAACATGAAAGGCTCTCTGGCTCACCTTCTCCCCTTCAATCCTATTGATATCAGAGGAAATTAAATACTAATGTAAGCAAAGATTGACAAGCAACATCACGAAAATCTTCAAGGTTACTGCAAATGGATTAACTCACAATATTTGTACATGGTCTAGATACCTGTTTTGGTGTCTAAAAAGGGACTGAGCAGAACTGGAAGCTTCATTACAAGCAAGTGGTGCAGATGGCCTGGAATTAGCTCCTGAAGTGCCTATGTGGGGACATCCCTGTTCCCAATGGGCCTAAATAAAGGCTTCCAGTAATGTACACTTTACTTTGTTCCCTTTTTGGGCCTGGTCGGGGACCTAGGTGACCACATAAGTCTGCTATGCACCAGAAAAAGCATCCATCCTGCTGACAACCAAACTTCTACGTACTCTTGGGCAATGCTATATATCTGAGAGAGTACTGAGCTGAACCCAAACACTTTTTGCTCACTTTTATTAACAAATACCAGCTATGGAAAAAGATGAAATATGCCTTTCACATATAAATATGCTACTTAAAGTAAGTATCTCTTAAGGAGGAGGAGATACAAGTTCATGGTCATCCTTAGCCTGAGGAAACTTAAGCCCATATTTTCTCTTTCCTGGGATACTGCCCTCACTGGTAGGCAAAGGGCTCATGTTAAGTGTTGGTACGTTCTGATATTCTTGTGAAACTACAGCACTGCAAGAAATAAGAAAGCAAGATTTGTGGGGTCAGCAGAAGCAACTCAGAGGAAACCCCACTCTGTACTGGTGGTTAAAGTGCTTCCTGATTGAGGGAAGACTAGGCTCTGGGCAACGAACACATTTAATTCACATCCTAGCTTAACCCACTGCAATTTGGTTGCCTGCCTGTGCTCTACCATCACAGCAGTAATGGGACTTGCAGAAATGAATGGGGCATGGGCTGGAAGGCATATCCTGCCTTTTACGACTGAGACCTTTTTTGTGCATAAAGCCAGTGGAGAAAACCAGTGGAAGCTGGTGGCACAGAGCAATGGGAGAAGAGAAACAGATTTGAAGAGAGTTCATAACACAGAGGAATCATGTGCAAAGTAGAGCGTAAGGCTGGGAATATTGGACTCTTCACAGACGTTCAACTTCAATTGGTTGTGTGACTGGAGTGATGAGGAAACAAAACCAGAGAATTAAATACAGGCATTCTATTTATTTGTCCAAGCCTGTGCGTTTCTTGGGCTAGCTGAAATAAAGACTGGTTTTTCTTTTGTTTTCTTTTGGGTTTTTTTCATTTGTAATTCCTACAAAGCTTCTGTGTTTGTTTACTTCACCTATTTTATGCCCCAGAAGGGATAAACTGTAGGCTTAGAGTACTAATAAGACCAGAGTTCTGTGAAAGTGCAAGCTTCTGGGAAATCTGAGGGTTTAGCTGAAAGAGTAATGTAAAAAGCTAACAACCTAGAGACAAGACAAAGCGCAGGGAGACCAAGGAAAAAAAAGCAAAAAACATGCTTAGAGCCAGTATAATTTAAAGGGAAGCTTAAGTATGTATAAACCTTACGTTTATAAGTACGTAAAAACCTATGTTATAAGCTGCAAACCAAGAAGTCTGCTCAGTATTTAGCTGTGAGCCCCATCAGGGCAATGTGACAATTTCTAACAGAGAGTTAGAAGTTACAAATACCAAATATGCTGAAATGGACTTTGTGGCCTGAGGGTCTGTCTTATGAGAGGAACAGTGTGTGATCATCCTTCAAGTTAGCATGCACATGATGTATTCTCTGATCAACACAGCACTTTGTGTCTTTGCCAGCGCATCACTACTACCACGAGCAATGTGTGTCTGCCAAAGGAACAAAGGAGAATACCGGGGGTCTTTTTGCCTGCATGCCAAAAGGATCCCTGTCCTGAAATGGCAGGATTCCCGACTATATCACAGTACCAGACACCATTGTGGTGTCATATTGCAATAGTGTCTTTCAATAGAAGAGATTTAGCATCTCCAGTACTTTTGTCCTCAGGAAATCTCCAGTGTACCCTATGCCTAGTCTCCATCATTTCATTTGTTTATGCATTTTGTATTAACCCATACAACAGACACAAACACTTTCTAAATTTTCATCTTTTCAGCTGATTTGGAATCTAATTTTCTCCCTGTGTAAAGGTCCGCATAGACTTCTCTTCAGAATACCACAGTGATTCTCCCTAATTTGCCAAAAAAGATCACCTTTAATTACAGTATTACCCTTAATAAGTACAAAGACTGTAAGTAGTCACGAAACATAAGCTCAAAACTTGTAATGATAACTGGGCTGTGAGGAAAGACTGAATGGACAAGACTTTTAAATCCTTGGTTGGTATCAGACATGTAACAAAGATCCGTGTTAATAGGGCTATGCAATTCACAACATTCTGTGCTGCTAGCAAAATAACTTGTATTTTTTAATTGAGATCTCTCTTAGCTGGAAAAATAACACCCAGATCATTGAAGATGATAGGTCAGTAGATCACCAAAACATCTTATGTGTTTGCTTTTGCAGTTCTCACCTCATTCCATCTAAGCAAATTATAAATTCTGTTGTTAAGATGATCTTTTTGTCATGTTTTTTGATAACCTTTACTATGCATACGCACATCCTTCGAGGCCACATATTCTTCCACAGCTCATAATACAACAAATATTATCTTCCAATCCTTCATAATTTAATGCCTTCTCCTTCTTAGGAAGAAACTCCCTGACAGTGGCTGTCATCTTAAATGACTGTCAACTTCGTGTTCAAACACATATCATATATTTAAAATGTTTGGTGAAAGGAAAAATTTAGAGATAAATACAAACCCAAATTTTCACAAAAACAAGAATTAAGAAGCATCTATTCCTCCAGTAGTTGTGTCAGTCACAGCCAAACATCAGCCAACTGCTCCTAAAGTGATTCCTGTTTTTATCCAGATATGTCTAGTGTGATACCATTTGTCAAATATAAATCAATAAGGTGATATTACTTTTTCTTTCATCTAATGAAAAAAAAATGCAGGCTTTAGAATGCTGAAATTTTGTAACAAATTCCATGGCAGCTCCTAGACACATTCAACAGAAAGGAAAAAAAAAAGTACAATGACGATAACCAGTGCCATTCTTGCTGATTAATTCTAAATGGTTTTTAGTGTAGCCCTGTATCCCAATAAATACATCACTGTTGTTGCCATTAAAAAGCCTCGGGACACGTGAAGTATTGTCTGAACTTGTCTTGTTCTTCCTGGAGCTTTGTTTAGCTTGTTTAATGACCAGCCAGCTATTGCCTGATTTGTTTAACTTTTGCTTATCTTTGTAGAACCATATTCTTTTTATAGATGGTAGCAACAAACAGTTATTCCGTACAGAATGACGTACTTACTACCCCAGCAAAACGATGCAATGCAGAAGAGCACAGTCATGGCAATGAGAGAATGGTTTGAGAGCAGAGATGTCCAAGCAGGAGACACTGGATGGAGTGCCAGGGGAGCACAGGTCTGGCAGGGTCAGTGAGGGGCAGAGGATGGCACTGGGGATGCCAGAGCTAATGAAGAATACACTGATAATCAGTTAAAGCAGTGCAGACCTGGGAACTGGACAAAACTAGGTTCTTGGATAACAAGAACAAAGAATATTTATCCAACTTATGTAAGACAGTCCATATATAGTAATTT
>NW_009203343.1:162468-168035 GCF_000690835.1 Fulmarus glacialis | reverse complement strand
GCCTGATCACCTGGTTGTCCTGTACAAGCCGTGTGATGGCACTCAAGATGATCTGCTCCATAACCTTCCCTGGCACCGAGATCAGGCTGACAGGCCTGTAGTTCCCCGGATCCTCCTTCCAGCCCTTCTTGTAGATGGGCGTCACATTGACTAACCACCAGTCAACTGGGACCTCCCTGGTTAGCCAGGACTGCTGATAAAGGATTGAAAGTGGCTTGGTGAACACTTCTGCCAGCTCCCTCAGTACTCTTGGGTGGATCCCATCCGGCCCCGTAGACCTGTGTGTGTCTAAGTGGTGTAGCAGGTCGCTTACCATTTCCCCTTGGTTTATGAGGGCTTCATTCTGCTCCCCATCCCTGTCTTCCAGCACAGGGGGCTGGGTACCCTGAGAACTGCTGGTCTTACCATTAAAGTCTGAGGCAAAGCTCTAACACTGCCAGTGTGCCAAACAAGGATTCTTTGCTTCCATGGGAATCAGCATCTTCTTCACCATAACCTAGAACCCTGAATCATTGTTTGCTGTCACCTTACACCCATTTATATGTGCAGCTGTCATCTGTTTGCTCAGCAGACAGGGCAATGAGAACAGACACAAATAAATCAATACACATAACATAAAACTATTAATCCTATCTTCAAATCAGTGCCAGGCTCATGAATCTGTGTACCACCTTCTGAAAATACAAGCATTCCTGACAGAAATACCACCTTTCTTTGGAAATCCTAATGTTCCAAATACGACCTTACAATAAAAAGCTCACAGCCCTTTTCAGGTCAGTACTATTCTGACCTCCTTTACACAAGCAATAGTCTTTGAGGGCTGTCACAAATACTACCTTACATCAGACTCTTATGAAATAACAAAAAATATAATAAGGACCTTGTGAATGTTCCCCAACAAATAAAGAAGCAGCAGTGACTGAACCCCAGCTCTCCTGACCCCCAGTACCATGTTTTCATCCAGTGAAACATTCTAGGTTTCATGCCTTGTCTGGAAATACCATTGTAACTTTTGGATAAATAGAGGATCTGTATGATGATGGTGGTGGATGTTGATCTTGGGGAAGTGACTAATACTGACTTTGCAGGTCCTTAACACAATGTCTGGAGCAAAACCGTCAAGAGTTTCCTTCTGTACATTGCCCCTTTAGCATGCAATGCTGGGAGTGCTCATGGTGTCTATCAGCTGCACTTGTGAGCCACAGCAGGAAAAAACCTCAAGCAACAGTCAGAAGTCCACAGAGCACAAACAAAACCTGTGTTTTGGAAAGGCAGGCCTCACTGAACCTGGAAAGTATTACAGCATCTTGCTTTCCTGAGTAGGAAGCCCTTCACCTCCATTTTAAGCAAGACAAAGCAAACAAAAGTCTATTCTGTCTCCTATGACATGGCAGCATGTGACAGTTCAAGGGTTTGCTTGTCTCTCCTCGGAGTAGGTGCTGCAAATTAGACATCCCTATAGGGGAGAGGAGTGGCTGAGAGCTTCAGACTCATTTCAGGGGTGACCCGCAGAAGATGTGAGTTTGCTTATGCACCACGTCACCCCCTTGGTCTGATGAAAGCCTCTGCACCTCCCCTCCCTCCCCTCTCCTTTAATCTCTGCATGCTGCTATGCGGAAGGTGCCAACTTGAGAACAGACAGTTCTGAAAAGAAGGCAATTAAAAAAAAAAAGCACAGTACTTTAGAAATTTAAACAACAAGCCCTGTGATCAAAATAATTCATAAAGGGAAGGATTTTATGAAGTCATTTCACGAGCACACAATGCTTTTTTTTTGCTTTGTTTTTTAAATAAATCCGTCAGTACACATGCCAAGGCAACACATCTGAATACAATATCAGCAGACACACCCTGAATCCCTGCGCCTGTGCTCTCCCAAGTTACAGCAAAAGCTAAAAGCTGGGCTTTTTGCCTACATTTTAACAATAATCAATTTACTTCTTTTCGTTTGGGTGCATTAGTTAAAACCTTTTTTTTTCCCCTCTCTCCCTCTCTCTTTCTCTCTCCTCCTTTACAAGCACTTCTTTTCTCCTCCCTTCACAAAAAAATATTATCTGAAAAATGGATTTTTCTCTTACTGACGGTAAGTGTGTCTGTTTAAAAAAAAAACATAAAGAGATCTAACTTATAATGAATCCCTCTGGCATAAGGAAGCCTGTTCTAATCTCTCTTTATCGAGCTTGAGTGATAGTTTTGCTCAACGAGTATTGACAGGGCCGTCCTGTTTCTCAGGCTTTCATTTTCCCCGAGTTGGAAAAAGGATACAGTGCATTTTCACATTCTCCAAGTCTGCAGTTGTTTTTATATAAGAAGCAATTTGCTTGGGTCACATCAGGTCAAATGGGAAGCCTGCCCAGCTCTTGGTTTTAAAGGAAAAACATACAGAAAGACACAAAAACACAGCAGTTTCCTTCATTAAATTCCACTCTACCTGCCATGGGCTTGCAGCCACAATGGAATTTCCCACCCTGGCTGACCATAGCTAAACTTTTATTTTTAGGGGTTTTTTTTTCCCCTTTTACATAAAAAGTCTTATTAGTTTTCTTTCAAGTGAACTTTGAGGTAAAGGTTATTAAAGTCAATGCAATTGTTCATTTTTAAAAATAAATAAATTAATAAAGGCCTACACAGGAGTGGGGCCAAATGCTGAAGTCGTTACTGAAGCCCAGATTCTGATCTCTGTTACAATGCTGTAAGTCAAAAGCAACTCTTCCAAAGTTGTTGGAGTTGTGCCTGGGTAAAAGATCAGGATCTTGCCTCAGTTTTTAACTCATTTCTCACTCGGGAAAAACCTCAGCTGACTTCGGTGCGAGTTTGTCTGAGTTAAGACTGCCTGTGAAGCACAGCGTGAAGCCTGTCTCTGCAATGTGTTAGGCATTCTGCTGAGCTCTTCCAAACTCGCAGTGGCTTCAACGCTTGAAAAGAATGGCACCCAAATAACTGCCTTTCTTATTATTTAGTAATTGCAAAGGTTACCAGCACTAGGAAAGCTTACTCCCAAGGAAAAGGAAATCAGCCACAATCCTCCCCCAGCCTCCCAAACAATCACTGAAACCCGAGGTGAAATTCTACCCTGAACTGCAAGAAGATGATGCTGAGGGAGTGACTCAGCGTGTACGTTTTTAAGAACAATAGATCACGAAGATGCTTCATTGATTTCAATATAGCCCTAAGGAGAACCAAACATAGTTGCTTGCTTTGCTTTGACTATGATTTCATTGTACATACAGGCAAGGGGGGCAAAAAAGAGAAAAAACCAAAGGGATACAACCTGAACCGGAGGTGAGACTGTTTCTTTTAAGATGCTAAAAAGGTGTTTAATTCTAATTTGGATCCATCTAACTATCAAAGCATTTGTACCTGGCCTCTCTCTGCTGAACACCCAGCTAATCCTACTGCTTTGCTACTGGTTTGCATTTAACTGCAAATGCTATAATTAAGTTTGCAGAACAGTTTCCATTCAGACTGTTTGCCCATAACTTTCTGCAAAGTTCTCCTTTCGGGCTGAAAGACTGGCCTCAAATGAATGATGCAAAGTATAAGGCAAATTGGGGGCAGGTGGAAAGACAGTAGTGGAGGATCTACTCAGCCTTGAATTACAAGTGGGTGGCCCCCTCCCTTTCTCACAATTTCCTCCACCCTGAAAAGCCATTCAGCTTTTTTCCTACAATAAATAAAAACAAAAAAAAGGAAAAAAAAGGAGAGGGAAAAAAAAAAGAACAGTTGGCTCAATGCCCCTGTATCCTCTGTTTTCCAGACACTCATGTGTGAAACAATGGCAGTTTTGCCTGAATCAGGGCTGACGATGGCTGGACTTGGCCTTTGAACAATTTTTTGGACTTACTATCGTGACTTTCATTCAGAGATCACAAAGGGCTATGCACTATTTATCACACCAGACAGACCTTTGAAGCAGTTTGAGCTGTATGATAGCAGAGTCACTTCTTCCCTTGCAGTCCCCTTTCCCCAGCAGTCTAAAAAACAAATGAGTTTTTAAAAATTTCATGTACTCTTTTCAGTTTCAAAGGCTGGCTACTAGGAAACTGCGAAGTTCTCTTCATTTTATTTTCCTACGGTCAAATGGTTCTTTTCTTTTTCTTTTCTCCCCGCTCTCTCTGGTGTCTGTTTTTCTAGTTGATTCATCTATTATCCCTCTTTATATAATCAAATTTCTCTACTCAGTGTGTCATTGTACTCAGGCCATATAGTGCTCTGTCACCTCCAACTCCTTTCCTTCAGAAACTCCACACCCCAATTCCTCTTTAAAGTTGCTTGCTGAAGCATTTGTTCTTTCAGCATCGCCATACATTTATGAACTGGAGATTAGTTCACTTTGTCTGCCTTCCAAAGCCATTTGCTGCTTGAGACCATTTCATGAGCTTGTCTATTCATGTGGATAAACAAAAAAACCTCAGCTATAATGTGAATTAGGAGGAGGAAACAGCAGTTGCATGGAACAAATACCAGTGAGGGCGAATTTAGCAACAGTCACAGTTTTTATTGGTGCTGCCCCTGCCTGAACTATTATACTCCAACACACCTTTAGACAGTGGGATTTTGCAAGTTAAAAAGATGACATTCCTTTTTCGTAGAACCGAGTGACCTACCATAACATTTTGCTCATGATTCCAGCATTTCTGTACTGAAGAGTCCCTAGACTCACAAACTTCTGTCTAGATGATTAATCTGAATACTCTGCAGTTCCCAGAGCAGTCCATTATTTCCCACAAAGCCTTTAAAACTTGCTACTAAACTCAGGATTTTGAAGTGATGTCTGGCTAGCAGATGTGCTTATTCTGGAACATTTAGATATCTTCCCCCAAAACAAGAGCCCTTTCAACAATTTAAATTCAAGTCAATGGCAAAATTCCTATTGATTTAAAAAGATACGCTCAACTCTTAAAATAGGGAACGGGGCCTGAGTGTCAGACACTTTATATGTAACATCAGAATATATAATGAAATTCCAGTCTCCTGATATATTAATCAAATTGCGTTGATTATTTGCAGCTTAAAAACATGGTAGGAGGCAAAAAAAGGAGTTTTCAAATGGTTTACAGGAGAAATGATGGCTAAAGTTAGATGTAGCCCAATTAGCTACCTTGTTTCCCTTGAGGTCGTTCAAGATGTGTCGTTTACAGCAGAGTTTCCTCAGTGCACTTCCACTCCTCTGGAAGGGTCTCATCCAATTTGCAAGACACCATGCACCCCATTTGTCTGCTTTAAACCCCTTGGACCTGCATTTCCCCTTGCAGCGATGTAGAGTGCTGAAACCCTCCAGGCTTCAGGGTCTAGATTCACATCTGCAAGACTCAGAGGAAAATCGGATCCTCTCTATGCAATCATAAATGGTATGAAGTGAATAGAGGTGAGAACCAGAACTTTTTGCATATCTGGTGCAAACCTCTACGCGATAAATGGCTCATCACAGACTAATGATCTATCACAGAGAGAACCGGGAGACCAGGTGTGCCGCTGAAGTCTTAAAGAAATATTTGCCAGTAGAGCTTTGATTCTGGTCAGGGAAACTTAGCGGCCTTAAACCACAACTGACTAAATAAATGTTG
>NW_009203343.1:144849-162435 GCF_000690835.1 Fulmarus glacialis | reverse complement strand
AGGAATGACTGTAATTATGCTTATTAGCAGATAAAAATGTCTCTAAAGGATTGGATTGGGGGGGGCTTATAAAGCAAAACAGGAAACGAGCTCATTGAACACATCTGTGGTGCGTGGTTAATCTAAGCCGAAGCCTTGCATACGTTCATTTTCCATGCCAAGCATGATCATAAGGCGTGATTACATTCTATCACTTCAAGGGGTTATAGCTTGAACTACTATAGAAAACTAGCTTAAAATTATAACCATGTTAAGATATTACATATATTTTCTTAAAGATGTGCTTAGCAATTCCGTCTTTTGAGTGCTTCAACAATATTCCCAGAACCAAGCCTTTAAAATGAACTACTTCATTATTTGTGTTGCTTAGGAGTTTTCTGAAGGCAGAGTAGGACAGAAGTTTCAAATATGTTACAAGTTCTTCTCTATAACCTGCTTGTGCTGCATACATTTTGATAAATTCCACATAATTTATGATTTTTATAGCCTTCAAGAGAGGGGTAAGCACTGGAAAGAGAAAGTAAGAGATATTAATCAATCCTACCCCAATAATTTGAATATTTAGGATGAAATCATGGACCCAGAAAGGAAACATTTACCATTGATTTCAATATATCTGTGATTTCAGCTTTCTTATTTGCTTAAATTGTAGATAATTTAATTACTAAAGTACCTAATTGATAAAATAACTGGGCAGAGGTAAAAGCTCACTAACGATAAGTTAACCACCAACAAAACCAATATTTACCCTTTTAATTCTCTTACATCAAGAGCAACTAGCCTTCCTGCCTCTAAAGCCATGCACTATACCCAATCTCTATATAGTTGAAAGCCACAAGACACGTTCCACAGACAAAGAAACGTATGAGGTACGGGACCTCCAAAAGCAATTCACAGGTTGGAGATCACAAACTCTCTCAAGAGTCCTGCTGTTTCACTGCACAATTGGGCTGAGCTGGGCTCGCAGCTGGGATGCTGGGTGAGCTGCTAATGTTGGCCTCCCTGGTCCCCCCAGCAAGGGACGGAAACGATTCAGCAGTGCCCTGTGCCAGCACAGCCCTGCTGTGCATCATACATCATCCCTCCTCAGCCCTGCAGCTGGGTTGAACTCAAAGTGCTCGCGTGCCTAAGTACAGCTAAAATCAAAACTCTTTGCTATCTCTGTTAGGAGACCCATAGATTTAAGGGTCTGCGGATCTACACTGCTTGCTGTGCTGAAGAGTAGATACACCTGGGCCAGCTCAGGCCAAGCAGAAATACGCCCCATAGGGGTCTTTAATAGGGGAGCTTAATTAGCTGCCTAATAGAAATACTTGAAGATTTTATGAAAACCAAAAAAATCCAGTGCAAAGCTGGCTTTGTAAGGTAGGTGAGGATATCCAGACTTCTAATTTAAATTTCATCAGAGTCACCACAACTGAAATACTTGTATTTTTGTTCACATTGCAGAACCTGCCAAGACCATCCTTTTTATTATTTTAATATTATTATCATTATTTTCCCGAAATGTGCAATTCCTGCATCAAAAAGAGCAAGCTGGGTACTATGTTTGAGATGCTAAGGCTGTATGAATTCTCTAGAAATATTCACCATTAACTTGCTCAGAATGGCAAGTTTCAATGAGATTTTCCTTGCTTTAATCGGTTTGAGCTAGCTCTTTGGCATTCTCTTATAAATAATAGAAGCTACACACTGCACTTTTATAACATCATTCATCTAAGGATCTCATAACTTAATTAAGAGGGACATTGTCAGGTTAAAAATCATATATTTTTTATTAAGTAATTTCCTTATCTATGTTACTAATAACATTTTAGGCTATTAAGCTGAAACAAATTCTTAAAATCTAATTTAACATCTACTACTAGCGTGTATATATTATATATACACACAGCTGGTTTACTTTCTGAGATATTAAAACAGATGTGCTAGCTTTACTTTTGTTTCAAGTTGGTTTCGTTTAGTTTTTCATGTGTGAACAATGCTCTTCCTTCAAGAGTGGTATAAACACTCCATAAGAACATTTAAATGCAAACAAAAAACTATATTAACATGTAAGAAAATAAAACATATGTTTTTGTTAATATAAGACTTGCAAGGGTTCAACAACAATAAAACTTTAATTTTGGAGAAAACTGTCTAACATTGTATGGTGGTTATTTTCACTTTCTCTAAAGGGAAGGTGACAAGTACTACTTCTGTATTGCTTAATTATGGGAGAGCACAAATCTGTTTGCTGTGAGGGAAAACATCATTAATAAATTCATTCAGCTACATTTGAGCCTTTTCAAACATCCAGAAATGTGCTGTTACTTCACTGAGGCTTACAGCAGAGGTTTGCTTTTGATGGGAGAAGTTAGCTGTGGGGAGAGTTAGCATAATGAAGTTTCTATCTGTCACAGTTTAGTTAAACTGTAAGTTGTTGAGGTCTACATGGCACTTCCATAACAGGTGGACAGTACCTAAAACACTGCGGGATCTCTTGGAATCTATATAAATAAAGTGTAACATCAAAACCTACAATACGTATTTTTCCAACTTTCAGTTAACACAGGGGAAAATGAAGACAAATGATCAAAGTCAAACAGTGAGTTGATGATAAAACCAAAATAAAATTCATAGCCTGCACCACTCACTCCTCACTAAACTACTTAGTTTCTTCCTGACGTTTCAATGTATTTTACCTGAAGAACAAAAAAAGCTATTTTTCACTTGTATTTTTCACTAGTTAATACAGCAAGGAAGATGGGATTTTGACTTCCAGTAGGTCATTTTGCTTAGAAAGAGATTCCTTCTCTTTCCTCCATTCTCTAGGTTCAGTGATCAGCAAAGCAGTGGTTCACTTGCAGATCCAGAGCTTCCGCCACACAAGCCAAAGGGTGTTTTACCTTTCATTTTGCTTTTTAATGGTCCATTGCTCAGACATCAGTATGTCTCTCAGGAGACATACTGCCAACTACTAAACTTTTTAAGCAGGTGGGGGTTGAAATGGGAAGCAGGTCATGGAGTCAACAGCAGTGAGTCAGCTCTGGCTACTGTTTAAAAAGAAAACTGCAGTAAGACTGAAAATAATAAATACAAATAACAAAACATACAGCCAAAAGGCCTCTCAGGAGCCGGTGAGGAGCCATGGAAGTGTGCTAAAGCCAACTCTGAAGAATGGTGGTGCAGCCTGATACTCAAAACCAAACACAACACCGTTGTGCAGAAGAATCCTTTAGATAAGAAACACTAGTGTTCTTCAGCATTAAATGAGATTGTCTTCAAACTTAGCTGCAAATGCTACCTGCTCAAGGTTAATCAGTTTTGTAGTTGTAGAGACAACATGAAATTAGGCCAAGGACCACCTTCCACCACAGGAAGAGTTAAAGAAACACTTTGTTATTCTGCCTGAAAATGTGTTTTACCTAATGAATGTGTGAGCTTTCAGAGGTACCCTTTTGCTGGCTGACTGCAGTAGTGGAACTTGAATGTATATTTGTTTGTTCATAGCCAAACCCCTGATAACCTCCGGTAACCTCTGATTCTCTGATAAAACTTTCATTATTTCACCTTAACATCATCTTATGTCAGTGTCAAATACACCTGCATGACAGCCATAGTTTTCATAAAGAGCAGGAAAGTGTATCCAGGATGCTACAAAACATGGATCCCTAAGCCAGGATAAAATTTTTTGGTTACAGACTTTTCATGTTCCATCTATTCAGGATCCAGGACATAACAGCTGAGAACCTTTGGCCTGGGTCTGAATGGCGGCTGAATTCCTGTGTCAGCTGCCGACCAGACAGAAAGTTGCTTCATGGCTTGGTTAAGTCTTTCAAATTATCAGTGTTCCATTTTCTTAATTTGTCATGCGCAAGACATGTCTTGAGAGACAGTGCTTTAGTACTTTGAAGTCCAACTGTCATTATGTACGTCTCAGCCAAACTAGCCAGTGACAACTACAGATAGGATAATGCTTTTCAAAAACATATTTGTGTCTTTCTGTTGGTGTCTTAAAAGCATGAGGTCTGATTACTCTGGTATTAATGTGTATAATTGTCTCATTAATCAGCACAGACCTCTTTCAACTGTATGTATGCTTCAGCAGTGAATAAATCGTAACAGTGATGGTATTTTTCAAGTAATACAATTTTTAAATGTCACACGCCTATATGTCTGAAGACATCTGCCTCCCTCACTGGCCATTCCTAAGACCAGAATACTGAATTTAAAAGGTAACTTGTCTAATACAGCAAAATCAATCCTGAGAGTCATGCACAGCTATCGCTCTCCATGCCCGCTTTTCCCACTTTAAGGCTATGTTAATGCCCAGAAAGCAAATTTAGTCCTGTATTTCTGTGCCTAGGGGGTTTTCTCTTAAAATTTAAAAACAAATCCCTATAGTTCACTGATTTAAAAATACTGCTGAAGCCAAAGTAAAAAAAAAAACAACACACTAAGACCTGATATAACTTAAGAGCACATTTTTACTGTAATTACCAAGAAAAAAATAATAGCAAACCAGCTGTACCTATTTACAAAGGAATTTAAGACAGACTCTGGGGTTTGCTATCCTTATCTCATGTATAGGCTGAGCACACAAGGAAGATGCTCACAGTACAGTACTCTTATATTGCTAAAAAGATTAGCCAGAGCAACCACGAGCCAATGGCCTCATAAAGGCTAAAAAATTCCAGTTGACCATTATCCTAAAATAATCCTGTTAGGCCGCCGCATGGTGATATTTATTATGTGTGTTCAGTTCAAAGGTGTTGCAAAACACAGGTAGCGAATTTGGTTTTTCAGAGCTGAGCATTAACAACAAAATACTTGGTTTCGCAGTGCTGATTATACAGGAAACGAAATGAGTTTCTATGTTCCAGTAGCTGAAAGCCAGTATGATTGTATTCCACATCTTTCTCTCCTTTGCACATTATTTTTTGGGCTCACACATGTACTAGTCCCTCCCCCCAAACACGCACAGTCTCACTTACTTTCTCCCTCACTCTTGCATTCCTCCAACCTCTCTCTCCATCATCAGCTATCTACCCATGATTTTATAAGACATTCAGGTTCTCCCTTCTCTCTTTAGCCGTCGCATGAGCCCTCGGCAGGGCTTTCTTCCCCTGGAGGCACCCGCCTGTCAGGTCATGGAGAGCCCCAGTAAGGCAGTAGTTGCTGCAGGAATTCCCTGCTGACCACGGGCCCCTCTAGGCTTCATGCAAAGGACTAAAACGCAGAGTCTTTTGGTCTGTGTTTGACTGAATTTGTCATCAGACAATATAGCCTCTAATTATAACTTTGCCTCTTCCCTCACCTCTCCCTGAACCAGTTTCCTCTCTTCCCTACGAAGAGAGCTAGCAGCAGTGAAGTACATCCTTCGGGTATGTAAGGAAGGCCTCCTTCATTAAATGCTATGAAGTGTTTTGATATCCTCAGAAGCGTGGTGTTATTTAAGTGCTAATCACTCTAGTCTTCAGTATGTCCAAAATGATTTCACTTGTTACCAAAAAGCTCCATTGTCACACATTACATTGCCATTGCACTGAAAAATAATTAACAGCCTACATTTTGGGGTCCATTATTTGAGCTGTCTGACTGACTGGGGAATTATCCAGAATTCCCAAGTTTTCAACAGAGAAATTAGAAAACATTAAAAAGGTAGGCCAGGGAACAGCTCTATGAAACAACTCGTACAAAGAATGAGAAAAGAGACCATTCCTTCCAAGCACTAAGACAAAGCAGTAGGTAAAAGTCAAAGTAATCTGACATAACGAGCAATCTATATGATAATTTAAGAAGGTAATCTTTTAGATGGAGTTCCAAAGATTATCAAACTCAAGTATTCAGTAAACCATTCTTAAACATCTAGAAAGCCCAAAAGTTATGAAGAACAGCACATAGTGCTCAAAGCAGAAGGTGTAATATACAATATTATACCACTTTATATTTCAAACAACATGTAAAACCTGATGTATACAAGAGAAGCAGTCTTTATTACTTGGAGCATTAGCAAATGAGGAATTCACTCCTCCTTACTTTTTCAGAACCTCTTCACTTCTTTGCCCCTCTAGATGCAACCAACTTTATCAGCTTGAAGTTTAGCTAATACAAATACTGTTATACATGTAAGTCAGAGAGTCAATATCCTTGGCTGACCCTGGCGAAACCAGGTGGGACTGAAACTCTGCATCCAAACCAACCTCAGACTTCAGTGCCCACCAGATTACGACCTTACCCTTCAGAGCTCCCAGATTCAGTTAGCTAACATTGGACAAGTACTTTGAAAAAAAACCCCCATCAACTCCACCCCCTCCTTTTTTTTCCCAAAAAAAAAAACCACCCACCACCACAACAAACCTAAAACACAAAAAACCCTAGGTAAAGTACCACTGGTACAGAAAATTCAATAAATAGATAAATAAATAAATAAACCCCCAAGCTTTCAAAAAATTGGCACAAGACCAAATCCTTAGCTAGAGGTAGAGGAGCAAATGTCTTGTAAAGGCAGTACAGGTATGTTAAGAACCTGAACCCCAAGATCAAACTCTGAGGAGCAGCAGTCTGGGAAGGGGCATCTTTCAAAGACTCTTTCCTCACATTCCAGAACTGTTTTTTCTTACAGTCTCAAAGCTGTAGAAAGTCATCTTTCTTTTCTTTCCAGTTTCAACTCCAGCACTGCCAGCCAGGCCGGCACCCAACGCACTCAGCCTCTAGCCGCTGTGGAATTTCTCACCCTGGCACCGCATGCCCAGCTGTGCTCATGGAAGTGGAAAATCTGACAGCATTGTCTGAAAGACACAGCTTGGGATAATTGTTCCTCGTAGTTTCTCTGTCAGTGAATATTATCATATTCCTCTCACAGGAAGGCTACTATACCTTTCCTATTCCTCTGCTCCCAGCCACAGAATTCCTCTTTGCCTTTAAAGCAGCAGTTAAATATGTTAAGATGTGGGAAAAGGTTTAAAAATCTTGTGCAGATTAAAGCTAAAATCTCCATAACTGTACCTGCTTTAATAAGTTCTTTGTGCGGCATAAATTTTGGAAGAGGAGGAAAGGAAACCAAAAGGTACCTATGTTTATGTAACACGGATGGCCTTCATGCTTGTAAAATCAATATAGAGGTCACACTTGTTTTAATGCAGGAAATGCATTTAATGCACTATTACATTACAAAAACCTTGGTGTAAATTTTAAATGAAACACAGAAAGAAAAGCTGTGCAGCAGCTCACAGCCAGGCACATATCTGGCGCACGTGCTACAGATCCCAGTACGAGGAACCATTTTTATCACAGAACCACGCTTTCTACCTTCAGTTCAATTAACATCATTCATCACATCGAACTTTGGTATCTCCCTATCCTCCTTGGAAGGCTACTGTTACCATCATGCCTGAGCTCCTCTCGACCTCCAGTGCCTCCATCCCCCTGCCCCGGCGAGGCAGAGCGTGCTGCTTCCCCGGGCCCTCAGGGAGAGCGGTGGCAGAGCAGGGGAAACAGCCCAGGGCTTACGTGTTTCAGGTTAGTACCCTGACAACTTCACCGTCCAGTTTTTCTCTCAAAAGCATGCCGCACGGTTTTTTTTAGGGACACAGAACTGAAAAAAAGATGCCAACGAAAATCCCGCTCACTCCAGTAGGACAAGGGCTGCACGTTCTAACGCTCTGCACTGATTTTCCTCCCCTTCCCCGCATCCCCCGCCCCAGCCAGTGACGTTGTATCTGATTCCTTGCAAGTCATCGCCTTTTTTTAGAATGCTAGCCAATGCTTAAACATCCGTTTCACTGGAGACTGTCAAACCCAAAGTCATGACTGGAAGGACATTCTCTCTGCTGCTTCCTTCCATTTCTTTTGCTACAGGTAAAGGTGCCATTGTTATTCAGAGGAGAATAAACAACATTCCTACTTTACCCGGAGAACTTGAATGACAGTTTCTCTGAGCAATTTTCCACCCTCATATTTGTGCTGTAATGGCAAGCCTTGCGCTGATCTCATCTTAACACTTTTAGGTGAAAGCTTATGTTAATAGAGCAAGTTAAGCTATGCGGTTTCACACCTCCTTGGGCTGGTTCCACGCCAGGCCTAATCTCCCATCCGAAATGGAGATGAATCAAAATCAAAATAATTTACCCAAAGCCACTGGTACCTCAAAGTAACTTTGATGATGCGGAAAACATAAATAAATAGCTGATGCCCAGGTGTGGGAAGCAATGCTGTTGGTAACATACTACGTGATATTCTTTCTTTTGTTTAAATAGAACAATGTCCGTAGTGTCTCTCTTTCTCAATAGTCCCAGCAAGTCTCCCCTCCGTTTGTCTCTACACAGAAGTAGGTGTAGCCTAGCTATTCATGTATCAGTATGTCTCTTCCAAAAACTAGTCATGATGTGAGGTGATCAAGAGATACCTTAAAGACTGTGATTAAAGAGTACTTAAAATGGAGGCGCACAAAATCCCTAATGAAATTTAGGCCAAAATATATCTAAAACATGCATAAATAATACATGTATTTAGTGCAATGGATTCCTTTTCCTATATATTTTGTATGTTATGAATTGAAAGAAATGAAAAAACGTGAAGTAGATACAAATGCATGCACACACAGAGAGAAAATTATGTGGCCCTTTCTAGCATGAAAAGGAAATTATTAAAAGTTGGATAAACAACAACGGAGGATATGACAGGGGCAGCTGGAGAACCACACTGGGGGACAGAACTTCTAAGTGAATCCACACAAAAAAATGTCTCCCCTGACAATCCGTTGTTCTTCAAAGAGAATAATGATTCTAGAGATGAGTTTGCATTTGTATTCGGATGTCACAATAAATGCTAGGAAAGCAGCTGAATGAGAGTTATTATTTCCTCTGAACAACGAAGGATTTGGGTAGACTGTCAGAACACCAGCACCCGCAATCTGAGGGCAGATACAAAGCAACAGCAAGCTAGCAGGAAGCTCAGAATCTGTCCCAGGCCCTGGGAAAGGAAGATGAAAGAGGCCATGGGTCAAACTGGAGATCTAAGAAAGGTAGATCTAAGAACCACAACTGCAAGGCAGCCGTTAAATCATGAGGGAAGTAGGAGCATTGTTTAAGAAAGCGATCACAGGGGCATAATGTTTTCCAAGACCAACAGAACATAAATGCATGCGAATCAGCGGAGAATGTACTCCACAAAGGTCTATGCTACTTTGTTGGAATAACTCAGCCGGTTTGGGGGTGCCAGGGCTGCATCCAAGTCTTTACCTTATTCACACACTCGCTACCCTGAGCACAGCAGAAAGGACTAGTAACCCCTCGGTACTCAAGAGTATCAACAGCTATGTTATGGGCTATCTAATCCTTCCTCTCTAAATGAGCGTGCTGGGCAGAACATAAATCCAGCCCTACCTCTGAGTAACGAGATGCTTTTCCAACTGGCCTGATGGAGAACTTGGCCTGATGATGACTCTCTCAGTCAGATGTGCAAGCTACCCTCTGGCTCCCTGTTGGTTTGGACTCATTGCCTATATACTCTAATACCCAAGACTGCAAGAGATAAAAGAGAGATTCCTGTTTGACTGTATAAGACAGTATGTTACAGACAATAGGTAAGCGATGTCCTTGCACCTGCTGTTTGCAGAACCGGCCCTTTCCACTGCACACTCCTCCGTGTAGAAGGAAGAAGACAATGACACAAGAAGTAACCTTTAAAGCCGCTGTATAGCAGCTGGAAAAAAAAATCACAAACTGACCCAAGAAAGTAGGGTGTATCCTGTCCCACTTGGTTGGGCTGCTTTGGAGCATTGGTGTCAGAATGCTAAGGAACCTGTTTCATTTGCTAAATGCCAGAGCACATCTGAATATCTTTGTTTAATGAGAACTAAGTCTGAAATGGACTATGGATTGTGTTACGAAAGCATAAAAATATTTTTTAAACCCACAGCCCTGCCCCCCACCCCCATACCATTCTATCAAAACATACACAGGAAAATGTTTACAAGTTATAATCTTCTCAGCTAGACTTAGTTTCCTGTATATACTTCAAAGGCAATGTCTCAAGAACACACACATACAAAAATCTAAGAATGCAGGTGGGGTCCACACAGACCTGGCCTCCAAATCTTATATGTGAACCATGTTATCTTCTTACATGTTGGCTTTGGTCTTTCAGTTTGCCCCATTACAGTTAGGTTATGAGATGAAGTTCAGACTGAAGCTGAGTGAAGGGGAACCACACTGGAGTGCTGCTTTTTCTGTACATGAACTTGCTCACAATTAAGGGGAACTCAGAATCACACTTTAATTTCGCATTTTCAGAGCTGAGACTTCTTCATTTCAAAGACTGAGCTAAGTCTGCAAATTTCAAAGTATCTAGCACACTATAAAAAACAAGAAAATGGAGCAATCACCGGAAGAGAGTCAAGTGCTTAAACTAGGACAAAGTAATAACTGACATGGAACTGGGACTTTCCCCCTGTTTTCACCCTCACAATCCTGTGGTAAACCATTTCACTTCGTCTTTGGTTTAATTTAGGAAAAAATTATTGAAAACTTTCATGCTCGGAATGAGTATATATTAATCTTTTGTTCAGAGTAATAAGGTGCAAAGAAATGTAGTCCTGGCAGGATACTAATTTCTGATGCTGTCAATTAAAAAACTTCTCCTGGTGTTTTGAATGGAAAAATCTCTCCGTGTTTTTATCGAAGCACCCAGTTCCAAGTCCTGGATTATTAGGTTAAGCTCCGTCAGCAGAGAGACCAATATAAATGCTTTTCATACCATCTGCCTCGATGCCTTGACAAAAAAATAAAGAGGAGAAAATATGTAGGTCCAAACCTCTCTGATTTTAACCTGTTTCCCTTTAATATAAAGCTGGGAAATTTAGGTCCTAAAAATATAAAATGAAAAACGTGATTACTTTCTTTTCTTTTTATCTTTCCTCAAAACCTCACAGAACATCCAAAATCACCCAGTGTTCCCAGGACCTGATTTCTTTTTATATTTGAAAATCAGAAAAGCAGCTTTAAGTAAGTGTAGGCACTAGCAAATTATTTTCTCCACTCCCTTTTGCTGTTCTGAAAAGGGCTCGTTACAGTGCATGCATTTTTACCTGATGTTTATTAGGAGGCTCTATATAATTACCAAGGTTTTGATTTTCCTGTTTAAAAACAAATTAGGGTGGTGTGCAGGGCCTTGCAATATTAGGAGGCAACTCCAACAGCTAATGATGGAGGATAGTGCCTCAGTGAAGGCGTTAGTGATCCATCTGGCCAATTAAAGAGTAACTTAGGCAGAGCCCGATACTATTTCTCAATTATGGTGGCTGTGACATCGAGAGTTGAGAAGCAGTGAGATTTGGTGTGAAACAATAAAGTGAATCCATACGGAGAAAAATCAGGGAAAAGCTGCTGTAACCCCACAGCAGAGAGGAAAGGGAAAACACTATCAGCCAGAGACGTACCTTGACTTACCAAGGGGAGAGAAAGGGGGCTGGACTTTAATGAAAACAAAACAGCTCAGACATGAAACAAATACCGATAAAGTCTGTCTTCCTACAGATTTGCGATCAGAGCCTGCCAGTGCTACACAATACGAGTACAATTATCGCAGGTCTCCTCTCCCGCAACAAAGATAAAATTCTCAGTGAGCAAAAGACAGCATGTGCTGTGGCTCTTCTGGAGCAAAGCGTGTGCTGGCCAGCCAGCTGTCCTCCGCCAAACATGCTTAGCTGATAAGTTCTGCTTGTCTTTCCCTCAGCAGGGGCACTAATTTGAGTTTTTCTCCTCTCCTTAGATACCCGTTTTGTTGAAAATGAATTATCTTTTAAATTCTTTCCGACTTGGCTGAAAGCAATCGTGATGCTCAACAGCTACGTATGGGTGTGACAGACAGGCACAGGGACAGACAGTCCCATAAACTTAGATGAGATAACTTGGCAACAAGTACTCCAGAAATCTGGGGTGTTTAAAACCTGGAAGTGGATCCAAACTTTAGCTTAAGCCATGCCTAAGGTAGAGGGCGAGCAAGGCCTTGTTCTGTTTGCTGCCTTCCCATTCAAACCTCTGTTGAGGTCTGACCGTGTGCTATTTTCTCTGGTGGCCATGACTGCAGAAGCAGGCCAGCAGGATCTCCCATAGCAGAATTTGGACATGGACACCCCACAGGACTTCCTAATGTATTTAATATCACAGACTATTTTAAAACTTTTTTTCTTTTTTCTTGTCTTGCATCTTCAAAAGCATCTTGAACTCAGGAGTCAATAATAGCATTTCTTCCTGTCCTTTCCCACCTGAGAGGTGACTTCTGCTCCCACTTCTAAGAGGTTAGGTTACTGGCTTCCCATAACCAGTCTCCTATGCCAGCTTCTACTCCCTTCTCCATCTTCTAACTGCGACAGGAGAAGGAGTTAAAATCTCCTACTGCTTTCTGGCCGGTACCTTCTCAAGTACGTCACCCCTCCCCACACACGCACGAGTTGCGCTGCCCTCCCTCTGGATGGTTCCACATATCTGTCCTCTGAAGTTAAAGAGATGGGAATGATTTTCCTCAACATGAAATGCTGTATAAAGAGTGTGGGTGGGAAATATGCAGTGTAATGGAACTGAAACCCCATAAGGGAAATCAACGCAGGCAGCTGCTGGTACACTATTTACTTGGATAAATCATCTACTTTCCTCCCGGGCAAGATGACTTGAGGTCTCACCTACCAAGGATGGCAAGTGCAAATATAAATAATAAATAAGACTATCTGAGGAAGAATTCTCACTGTAACGGGTTTTGTAGAGAACTAAGTTTCAGTTAAACTTAATCCTTGCTGTCTTCTGTGTCTCCAGCAGCAGAAACATCTGGTCGGTTTTAGATTCCCCTTGGATTCCCAACTTCAAAGGGAGTTATAAAGAATAACAAATACATGTACTGGCACTGAAAAAAAAAATTAGAGCAGCAGGAGAGAATGGTAAAATTGTCCTTATTTGACTGCTAGTGACAGGCGCCACAGGCAGAACTGTGAGAAAAAATCTTAACGGCTCAGGCAAATAAGCTTTTTTTTTTTTTTTTAATGACCGGCTCTCTCTACTAATGACGCAGAAAATCTATGGGATCTGCCCCATAATGGCAAGAAGCACATGTGCCAAAGAATATGCACGCAAGGGTATGTAGAAAACAGATTTCAAATCAGATACGTCCTAAATAATAGGCAGGAAACCAGGAACTAAGTTTTGTTCCCAGCCCTTTCACTGAGAGTGCCCTGTGTATATCGTTGGTTAAATTACAGAGGTCCAAATTTTGGCTCTTTAAAGTCAGTAGGACGTTGTAAAGTATGGTCAAAAACAATGACTGTCATATGCGCTTTTCAAATCCTACTTCAAAACCTCCAGGAACAGGGGTAGGTAAGCAAACACAATAACAGATGTCTGCAGCTCTCTGTCTTTCCTCCACTCTCTGGTGGCTGGAAAGTGAATGCCACGCTCCCTTTATGAATGCAGCACTACCAGCAACAATTTCTGACATGTTTCTGCCCTTGTGTGCAGTGAACAGAAGCATCTAGCGTCACGCTGATCTTCTGAATCAGTGCACTCGTGAAATAATCACACCCCGTTCCCCACTTCACGCATGCAGCATCGGGTTCTCCTTTATCCTTTTTTGTTCCTCATATTTACCATTTCAGTCATAGGGTTCATAAAATAAATGTAATGTGAAGGATGTGTGAGGATTCCTGAACTTGTGTGAAGCCTCCTCTCTGCTAAACATTAACTCTTGTTATATGAACATTTACTCTTGTTGTATGAACACTAAACTTGTTACCCTCTTTCATCAAAACTATAGACTCCTAAATGCCTGGCATCATGTAATGCAAATTTACAAGACGGATGCCAGAGAGGAAAATTACAGAATACGCTTTTGCAAATAGTATTAAAACCACAGCCATACCTCTTTCACCTCCATTTACAGAGAGTCCATAGAATGTAAGTTTTGAAGGTAGTCATCAAATAAATTCCAACGATTCCTGAATCAAAGAGACTGATCAACTTGTGGATATTTGATGGGACAAGAAAAGCTATATTTGGCAACTAAATTATTTGTTGCAAATAATTCATTCAGCTCTGTTGCTGGAGTTGCAACCATGACTTTTTACATGACCTTATTTTGCCTTATTACGTCATGAGGTAAGCAGCTTCCCATTGTTTCATCTTTAAAGATATTTCAGGATCTCTTAAGTACCCCACATAACAGCAAGATCATATCAAGATTTTCCCATAAATACAGCAATCTCATTTTTATATCAGAACTTTCAATAATAAAAATCCTAAGTTCTTGTACAATGTAATGATCAAAGGACTTCTGCAACAGGCTCCTTACTGAAGGATCCTATTCCCAAATTGATTTCTCACTGAGTATTAGAAAACTGTAAGTGAAGATGCTTTACAAACTGCTATAGAAGTAGGAATGGAAGAATATACTGTGAAATTTGTCATCCCCGAGACAGAAATCAGCAAATTCTGAAGCTCACTGTACAGCACTATTAAACTGTTGATTCTGAAAAGGGGATCCAAAATTAACCTGAATGCACAGCGGAGACAGGATGAGCCAATTCTATGTCTGGTATACTGCTAATGGTTTCGTGGGAGCCACAGTGGGATAAACTCATCCCTCTCGCCCAGGAACTACCACTGGAAGCAATGCTATGTGCAGTAGGATCTCTGGTAACATCAAGACTGTTGGGACCTGTGAAAGATAATACTTTTGGAAGCGCTAAAATCCACGACATACTGATGCAAAATTAACTTTTGGGAAAGTCTCTTTGACTTCTTGACCTGAAGACCTTGAACTCTTGAAAGGGGGCCTGCCTTCTTAGTAGGGCTCTATTACGTGTGTTGCCAATATCCTCCTATTAGGAACCCCTTTGGATTAATGCTTACAACTCAATTTTCCAGCAAAATGGATAATTTACCTCTAGAGATGGTAAGGAGAGATAAAAAAGCAGATCAGGAAATCTCAGGGTTCCCAAAACTCATACTCTTAAGAGGCGATTTCTTTAAGTAATGCTTAGTATCAAGGTAACATCAGAAGTTTTCTGATGCCAGAGTAGCCGTACTGCCGATGTTGATTCTGGGCTGAGGGCAGGATAGGCTGCAATAGCTTGAACGACAGTCATGGGTTCTTACTGCATCCAGCAGTCTGAGTGGAGAATTTCCAATATGGACTTGATCCCCAGCCTGCTAAAGCCAAGGAGAGAATTTAGATCAGGCTCGATACACATTCCAAGGAAACTTCATTTTTTTTCTACAAGAAATGCTATATACAGCCAAATACAGTTCATTTGAAAACCACAGAGTCATACCCCTCCTGTCTACACCCCTGAATCTTCACTCCTATACCCTGCAGAAATGGCCTTGACTTTCTGAAGACAGACTGGCAAGTGAGCATCAGGTAGAAGTGAAGACAGAGATGTGTGTCAGCATTTAACTATTACACATAGTGAGAGAAATAAAAAGTACTGAATGAGAAGGGGAGGCAGAATAGCTTTCTCTTTACATTTGCTACAGGTTTTTAGCGATACAAATCTTTCTAGTTAAATCATATCTCTGAGTTTAATGTGTTATTTATTAAAGGCAGCAGCACAACAAAAGGGACATAGGCTATCAATCCTGGGACACCATCTTACAAATACTTCAGTTACATCCCAAGATTTCTCCAAAAACCTTTATAAATGTTTCTTTACATCCTGTTTATAGCATGTTACATTCTCCTGTGACTAGAGCTGGTAGACCAGATCCTGCATGGTCTAATAGTTTCTTGAGTACCTTTCCCGTCCTCTTACATGTCTGTAGGCGTTCAGGCACAATGCAGCAATTGAATATAACCATTATAAAGACAGTTCAACTCCTGGCCAACCCTCAGCATGCACATATACATTTGCAGAGCATTAATGGCATGGTAAGCTAAAAACAACCATCCCGATAGTATTAGCCAGCCAGGCAAGATCTACAGATGCTTTCTGTTTGCTTGGGATATTTTACTGCTTATATTATTATCTTTTTGATGTTTGCTGCTCCACCAGCATGCAGGAAATATTGTGAGCGTGTCCACAACATAAACTATTTTATTTATTTATTTATAGAGCTCTGAGGTGGGGCAGCTTTTATTTTTATATTTTTTAAGCCCTAAACACATCAATAATCCAGCTCTTCATCTCCAAGACCAGTGCAAAATATATTCTTCAGATTAAATCAGCCTTCTTCAGACTAAATTCAATTTATACTGATGTAGCAGGTTACATGCTTAGTCACGTAAAAAAATTCTGATGAATACAGGAGACAGCTGTTGGACAAAGCACATCTTCCTGCCTGTCTTGTCACAGGCCTGTAAATGAGAAATACTGAACCAACCACACTATTGTCCAAATACATATTTATTTAAAAGCAGCTTTTCTGTATCACAAAATACCCCCTTCCAGGGTTGAAAAACAGAAACAAAAGGTTAGGTTGTCTAATGAATGGAAAAGCTTTTCAGTTCATATTACTGTGTCATCTTGTGTTTACCTCCGACCGGAGTGAGAACTCCAAAGTTTGCGGAGCCACAATTTCCCCTGAATGCGTGATCGGACGTTTACTGCTGTACCCCTAACTTACAAAAATTGCAGTGCTGATATTCTTAAGGAATACAACATTGTTGTATGTAGCCAAATTTAAGGAAGCCAGATCTGAATAACCAAGGTATCACAGGAGCAGGTTAGTATCTCAGTCCTTGTTCAAAAAATAAGGATCATCACACTGCGGAGACAAGGTCAGCTGCTTTTCCAGCAATACAGCAATCCTTAACTATGTTCTTTGCTTTTAATCTTCACCCTTGCTCTGCTTGTCCAAAATATCTCCCTTAAATTCATGTTTTTCTTTCGTAGGGTGCTCCCACTGAGACGGATTTAGGCCAGTCCTGAAGAATTTAAACTTAGCCAAAACCATAAGCTAAAGTAGTATGCCTGCAAGACATATACCATATTGTGGCTGCCAGGAGAACTTTACTATTTAGGTATACAGATCCTACATGCGAATGGAGAGGAAAAAACATCCAACATATTAGGAAGAAAAACAATGTTTTGGGTGTTAGACAGGACAAGGAAAGACTCAAAGCAACAACCAGAAAGCGCTCTAAGGGAAGGTTCCTTTCAAATCAAATCTAAGAAGCAACAAATGGAAGTGAATACACTAATACTAACTGTACAGGGTTTACACTCACACTATCATTACATTCAACTGTTTGCTGACTTTGCAACAATTGCACCAAGATAGGCACCCAGAATTTGAAAGGTTTGGTCCACGACCAGCCCACAGAGAAGGACACCAGGAGAGCTGAAATGGTATCAGAGGCTTCCCAATTCGCTGAGCCAAAACACAGAATATATTTCCAGGGGAGATCTACATATAGTTACAGAGACAGATTCTGAGTAACTTGCAGAGGTAGAAAGTCCCATTATAACATCAATACAAGAAGACCTCAGCATAGTCTAAGGGTCCTCACACATTTTAAAATTTTTGTTGATTTAATAGAATATGACAGATTTAATAGATTTTTTAAAAACACATTTAGTAGAATTCTGATGATGTACTCCCCTAAGCGCCACCTAGA
>NW_009203343.1:110862-144838 GCF_000690835.1 Fulmarus glacialis | reverse complement strand
CCTGCTTTACAGGGTAGCTACAGACTTTGAAATTTGCTTTTGTTTCACAGTTGAATTAAACACTGCATCGCAAAGTTGCCCATGAAACAAAAATAAAAAATCATTTCAATCAATTGAATGTTTTGTTTTGACAAAATAATTTTGTTTTGATTGTTACTTTCAGTTTTGATTTAATTTTATATTAGAACTTAGAATACATTTTTGAACGAAAAGTTTGAAACAAAAGCATTTCTGTTCCAGAAATGCCAAAAAGCTTTATCTGGAAATATGAATAATGAAAATAAGTAAGAGTCCTGGAAGTATTTTTTTTTTAAATGAACCAGTACTTCCACAAGAAGAGAATACCACTAAGCATTTTTTTTAGTGCTTCTAGTCCTGACCTTCAGTACTCTTCAGTGAGCCTCAGAAGCTTGTAATACCTCTGCAGTGCTATCAATAGATCAGTGACAATCTAATTATTATTAATAATCCAGCTGGTGTGTTGTTCTTGTCCAAGAACCAGGGGAGCTTACTGATGTATGAAAGGTAAAAGGCTTTTTCAGACAGTCATTTATGTAACAACTAACATACGTCTTGTTGGGTAAAGTACCCTTAATTACTACCGCCATTTGGAGGAGTATCAAAGCCAGTTCTGAGCAGGATAAAGCAGTAGACTGAAAGTCACAGAGAGTCCTACAAAGAATCTGGAGTGAGGAGAAGTGAGGGGAACGCTAGTTGTTTCTGCTGTCCCTGTAACCTTAAACTTAACTGGTAGAGAAATGTAAGAGCAGTTGAGATTAGTAAGATGTTTAACATCTAAGAATTCCTTTTTCTTTAACCATTTGCTCCTACCGCTAAGAAGACTCTTGATCACTGCTCATACATTTCCAAATGAATAAAATGCAAAATACCATGAAGTCATATCAGTCAAGTCACTTGACTGAAGCTATGAGACAAATCCTGGCCTAAACCAGGAAGAATTCAGGGATTTCACCTAGATCAGGTAGTAGCAAAAGTGCCAAAGTATGAAACTATTTGCTTAGGAAGACCAGAAGGAGAGCTAAAGTACAGCTAGGCCTTTAACTGTGACAGCACATCATTCCCAGTGATTGGCATCCCCTGGCTAGTTCAGAATTGAGATGCTTATGAGAAGTGGTTGTCTCCCGTGCCATTTGGTGTCGGGTTTTTTGTAATATGGACAGAATCTCAGTAAGAACCAAATAATTTTTGTTTCTTATAAAACGAATTTCTGAATGCAGTGCTTGGAGTAGAAGTCCAAGGATTCAAACAACTGTGCTGCTTAGTCCCCCACGAAAGCACCTTCTAACTGGAACTTGAACCTACTTACTACAACATCGGATGCCACGCTTCGCAAAGCAGAGATGAGGAAAGTCTTGGGGAGAACTGTTGGGATTACCTCACCTGTGGGTTTTTTAAAGTATCATATTTGGGGAGGGGAAGAGATAGGGTGGCTGAAATAAAAGGTTTGGCTTGCGTATCTTTACAAATAGGTTATTACCATATGAGAGAAATACAAAGGCTTGTTCAAAAGCCTGAACTACAATTACCTCTAATAGAGCTTTTCCTGCTGCACACCAAGCAGACTGTTGAATTTGTGTTCTGCGTACTGGGCCCAGGAGCTGACATCTTCCACAACCTGAAAGGAGTTGAACACTCTCTCCTTCATCTTGCGTGTGCCTTCAGCTAAAGCTGTCTGTAACCCCTTCCTAACAGTAAGATTTCAGAGCCTAACTGCCTGAGGAAGACGACTGACTCCCTCACTCTTCAAAAAATAAAAATACAGATTTAGAGATCAAAGAAAACAGAAAATACCCAAATGCACTTCCATGCCGCAGCATCCTCAGCACCAGCAGTGAATGATCCTCGGGCTTAGATCCACCTTAGGCGAAAAGCTTTCCTTTCCTAAACACAGTGCCTCTTCCAAATGAGGGAGTCTCAATCCCCTACTATCAGCTTCCCTCTCCCTTAGCTGGTCTTAGTTATTAAAAAACCAAACAAACAAACAAACAAAAACCTCCCTCTGCTAAGCATCCCTCCCCTCTCTCAACTTTCCTTGCATCTCCCCTTCATGCCTCCCAGGGTTTGTTGTTTTTAAGCCCCTGCACTAATACCTGGTCTCTTTGTTCTTTTTTCTGTTTGCTTAAAACTCCAGCCCCCAAAAGCGAATTTGGAGAAAACTGGCTTTCTCTAGTTGCCCCATTGTTCTTCTCAGGCAAGATCTATTTCAGATGTTTCTATTTCAAATATTTAATGACAGACCTATTCATACAAAGATATGCCAACACCACTCCCCTGTCTCTCTGGCATGATGCAGAGCACAGAAAAAGATTGTCACAAGATACAAGGATTCAGTTAGTCAACAAAATCAAGTTCTAACTTATAAACAGTACGTAGCAGATTCCATACATTGCCACACTTCCCAGAAGCAAAAGCCTGACAAAGAGCAGTTTCAAGGGAGACCCCAGGGGACGGACACATCCAGTTAGCGCTACCACAGTGGACCCTGGCTGGCTTCCCTTCCAACAGGACCTGAAGAGAAGCCAAAGACTGTATTGAGCCTTGGAGAGTTAACTTACTTTTGGGGTCTTGTCTTCACTGCAATGTCGTTTGAAAGTACAATGCTAATGTTGCCCCCAGCATGACTCCCACCCACAACAGAAGCCTCTTGCTCAAACTAAGTGCTATTTTAACTTGACTCTTTGGCCTAAAAAAAGATTGTAAGTGGCAGGCCATGTGTTGTAGTTACTAGTGTCAGTAACACAGTGGGAACTCAGCAGTTCTCTGGTTATGGGTTTAAAGCGTTGATCTAAGGCCCTGTCTTGCAACTGGGATCCAGACTAAAAACACACAACCCTTATACCCGGTTATCTACATTCAGCTCATGCAGATAGCAGGTGACAGTCTGATGTTAACAGTCTGATGTTAACAATCTGCTTCTCCTGTCCTCAGTCTCTGCAGTACATTGCTGACAAATAAATACTCCAAATTTGCAGAAGAAACCACATGTGTACAAATCGGTTTAGGACAGAGAACCCTTACCAACATCAGTCTGTAACGCTGTTCCGATAAACTGATTCAATACATGTAAAACTAGGCTGGTTTTAAGCATTTTACCCACTACCTCTGCCTACCCAGGCTATCACTGGGAACGAGGGGGCCTTTTTGCAAGTACTTAGAGCCACTGTCTGCGAAACACAGCACAGCTGCACCAATAGCCAACTCTCACATGAACACAGCGTGATCAGATTTTAGCTCTGTGTGAATGGACAAAAGTATATATACGGACAAAAGTATTTTAAGGCACATTGTGGCATGTGAGAGCAAGCTGAGGTGTCCATATAGACAGTGCCTGTTCGGCAAATCCAACCCCTTGCATCTTGACTGTTACCTACATAAACCCCCCCTTCACTCTAATAAGCTGGCATGAGATGAGCAAATCTGAGTATAGGCAACTAATACAAACCACCACAAAAGTGGCCATATTGTCATCTGAACATCTCATGCTCTCGTTTATTTACAGTCTCCAGGGCTGTAATCCCAGCTGGTGGTTTTAATTAGTAGTGAATGTACTTTCACAACAAATTGGACGTTCTCCTTCTTGGGCATCAGAGATCCCTTCCACAGATGACTGTGGAATATGAAGAGACAAGTTTGGGGGATGTCGGGCAGGCAGTTTTCTCATATCATGTATCTGAAAAACTACCATCACTCTCTGGCTTGTATGAGGACTTGGCAGCAAGTCAGACTATTTTGACTATCCAGAGGACTCTTCCCCCAGTGCCAGAGGAGTAAGATACAGGCATCATGGAAGCTTGTAACAAAGCATAAACTAATGCTGTTTAGAAGTCAATACAAAATTGTGGACTACAGGGCCAGCTGCAGGGGCTGTCTTTTGCTTATGTGTTTTAAGCCAAAGCATGGGATAACATGGCAAGCATCATCCCAGTACATACATATCTACTCTTTTGCTGTTATCGTACAGGGGTAGCTTTGCCCATTCTGTAGCCATTAGTAAATGCCTTACTACAAAACTGCAAGTGTAGCAGGGTTTTAACAGTCTTTTTCCTCTAGCTGCTCTGGGATTTTTCCTTTCTTGGCTGTAACCAGTTGCAACCAGTTGTGAATAAGTCGTTATCCCTCTGTGCAACTAACAGCAACTAAAAGAAACCAGTGTCATTATGCAAGTTTCAAAAAAAAAAAAAAAAAAGAAAAAGAAAAAAAAGTTTTGTTTTATGGTTAATTATCCATGGTCTATTTACAAAATAAATCAACCCATTGTGCACCACCAGGATTTGTGGCCTCACTTGAACTTTGCTTTTCATTAATCACTTTAAAAATAAAAGCTAACTAGATTTTTTTTTTTCCCTTTTTGGTTTATTACTTGCATCTGGGTATAAATTGTAAAAATGGTGAGAGAACAAAGTATGGATTATTCACCCTCAGTTTCATGACTTACATGATCTCAGTCTTGTCTTTCTCCACGTGCCTAAACAGATGCACAGTCCAAAAATTCCAAAATTCTGTAAGAAATGCAATCACAAGAAGATTGAAATATTTTTTAAACCAAACTTTGACTTATTCCAAAAAAATAAATTGTAAAAAGCTTCCCTTAAGAAACAAAAAGGTGGGCAAACATTTACAAACATATTTAAGCTACTATAAGAGGCCAATAAAATTACTCACACAGATACCTAATACACAAATGTTTGTGAGCTCTGAGTGCAAGACTATTTTGTTTAAACAAAACCTACTTGCAGACAGGCTGGAGAAGGCAGAAAATGGATATCTGATTTCTTTATAGTGCTTACAATTTATACAAGAAACCAGAAATATTTTTTTTTCTGAAAATGTTTTAATTATATAAGATGTTTAGATCTTGTCCCCATGCGATGACAGAGAACTACTGAATTTCTGAAAACTAGCCAATGGAGAGGCAGGCAAAGGACATTTTGAGCTGCTCTGTTAGAAAACTAACTGTATTAACACTTATTTCACTCTGATAGGGAATAAAATACATATTTGCATAAAACTGAAATTCTCCTCAGCTTCAATTAAGAAAGCTTGAATAATGTATTTGTTTCCACTACGGACTCTTCAAGTAAAACTAAAAAATAAGAAAGGCTGATAAACAACCACAATAAAAGCATATATAACACCAGGATATCAAAATGCCCTCCCCCCGCTTTTTTTTTTCCCCATTTACCAGTCATCCTTAAGCGTTCTTTGCCTTTACTATGAGGAACAGAAAGTCACAGTGCTCCACGTAATCACTAGTGAAATGCTACGGAAAAAGCTGTGCTGTCAGTAGGTCAAAAATGTGGTTCTGCTGCACTCAAGACTACAACTTTTTACTTCAAAGCTCCTGAGCTGGATGCAAGTATAAAGAAGACTGAACGCAGCCAACAGGTATCTTTTAGAAACCGAGATGAAGAGTTGAAGCTAAGACATTAGATCGTTAATACTACATATTATTACTAATAGCAGCTCAGGAAGGTAATTTTTGCTTGTCTGTTGGTACGAAATAGAATCGTAGAGATTTGAAAAGTTAAAGAAACCCACTACCTCCACCTCCACTTTGCAGATGGCTGAGCTGCTTTAACTTTCATTTCCAAAAGTAAATTAGCTCCTACTTAAATGAAAGTAAAAATTTAAAGCTGCCTCCACCTGACTGCAAAGCACAGCAGCCGGGCTGGGAGAGGAATGGATAGGCCTTCAAAGAAAATAAAACCCTTTTTAAGCGACTCCTAATATGAACGCCTGCCCTTGCAGCAGCGAGCTGTGGCCCTACAGCCGCTTTCCATTATAAATGCTAAATTGGGAAATGTTTAACATTCTTTGTTTAATCTTTGCAGTATAAAGAAAAAACAGCTGATTCTCAGAAACACGACAGCCCGAACAACCATTATGGATCTGCCCCTCCCTTCCTCACAGCAGAACAGACCATTTCCAGCCTCAGCGGCGACTGACACTTTTTAATCAGAAATGTATATTTAGATGGATCCCAGAAGACGAGATTGAAACTTTGTCATTTTTTTTTCAGTCGTGTAAGCGGCCTAAGGCAACCAGGATATTTAATAAAACCTGTAAGCAGAAAAATAGTTTAAGAAATATATGTAGTGAAAACTATGGGCAAAGATGGTTTCAGATGTTTTCTGCACTGTTCTCTGTTAATATCTTCCCACAGTCTTTCCATGAAGAGCATTACTATTTGTTTTGATTTAAAACATTATCAACTGAGCGTGTTTTTCTCTTGTTCACTGCACAGTCAAAGCAGTGAGTCCATCTATTCTGCTGCAACCAGTCACAAATAAATCAGCAAAAACTCGGGAGCGAACAATCCTCTGCTGCTTAGGCAAGCTCTCCTTGTATCTTGTCTCTGCAAGAACTTCCCTAAAGGGGTGAGTTTCATCATGCGTCCTAAAAGCCAAATAAGTCAGAGGTTTCTTCAGTCAAAATTATGAAATAATACCCCAAATCGAGTCCCCGCAGAAACTGAACTGTTTACAGTTAGTTTTCTTACAAGATTTTCCCCTGAAGCACACTTTCCGGATTATCAAGTCTAGTTCCCTGCTCTCTTTTACTACAGGTATAAAGGTCACATCCTAAAGAGTTGTTTTTAAGCCTCCACATCAATAAGGTGAAGAGAGCTTATCCATCCTCCCCACCCTAGCCACCAGCACTCAGCAGCTGGCAGCGACGAGGCCAGACGTCCAGGAAACAAACCCACAAGTAAATGAGGATGTGCTCCTTCCCCAAAGCGGGTATGACAGACTGCATGGGGCATCCTCTCGCGGGGCTCGCACTGACGTAGGCACTCCATCCAAACAGAGCCCTCTTCATTTAGTGACAACAGGAAGATATTAACCACTGCGCAGAAGAAAGAGCAAGGAATGCCCAGCTGTCGACCCTGCTCTAAGCGCTGCGCCCGTCCCGACAACTCCTCTACACCGCTGGTCTTCAGTGACCCTTCCCTGCGGGTGTCATGGCCCACCTGCATACATCGGATTTAACAGCAAAGACTAGAATGTACAGATTCTGGGATGGGAGAAATGAACCCTCTGCTTCATTTGCTGTGAATGTGTAAGATGGTAATTTCGAAAAGGAGGAGTGCAGGAACATTGAGTGCGGCCAGGCCTGATACTTTTCTTACAGCTACTCTAAATACCTTGCTTCTTGCTTCATTTCTTACAGACTTCCATAAGTCAAAAAGACCTGTGAAACTATTGAAGGCGCTAGCAATGAATTACTGATAGTGAAGGTCACAAAATTGTCATAAACTTCAACCAAAGTGTCAGAGTTGCAAAAAACACTGTTCTGAGGAAGGGAGGGAGGGAGGAAACCTTGCAGAATAATACTAGATAAAAAAAGACTACTGTAGCTAATTCAGCACATTGCTGAACACAGCAAAATCGTATTAGCTTAGCTATTTTTGCGATATACCCAACCCCAAGCATGTGTCAGGGAAGAAAAATAATGAAATTTAAAAATAAAAATTAATGTAGAGCTCTTTTCATTTTTGCTGTTGTTTTTAAACCTTTAGGGTTCATATTTAACCTTTTCTCTAAAATAACAAACTTGAATTTAAGAAAACTAAGGCACAGATCTTTGTAGTGGCAGGACTCAAACAGCTTATGTTTAAAAATAAAATACCACACTCTTTTTAAGTTGCGAAATGAAGTCTTATTCATTAAAACTGAATATTAACATCTCATTTCAGAAAATGTTCAAACCATCATTTTTGCCTATTTTGCCTATGAATTTAGGGAGACAGAAGTTTCACAGGTTGCATGTCTAGCATCTGGTCAAGTCAAATCACCCTCTCCTCCATAAGTTAAAATTAGGTTTCCATTCTGCAGAAAGCACAAAATGCCATCATTCTTGTCGCTGTTCAGCTGCGTATATAAACCCAGACTTTTAGCAGCAGGCATTTCCAAAGTTTTTCTTCTTGTTTAATTCATAAATACTCAAAAATAATTACATGTGTGTTGGACCAAGGAAGGTTAGTGCCTTGATACAACTCCACGTAAGCGTACAAAGCAACGCTGGGGACTGAAGACTCGGGAGGTTAGAGGTAACCTAGTGACACGCAAAGAAACTTCTCAGTAACTGAAAAGCATGCAAATGCCTTTAAGAGGGAACTTTGCTGTCTACTGTTAAAAGTTACCAGGTTTTGTACACCTATTCCAAATAAGTCTTCCATTGTAATTAGTGCAGACAGAAAACTTAAGAGACTAAAACTCTTGAGAAGACGGCAGAAAGTAATTTTCGTTCACAGACATATGACCACTCTTTTGATTAAGTTAAACACTGGAATCATTATTTATCATATTCTCTGTAAAGCTACACAGTCTACATCTTCCAAGCGTTTTATAAAGGGTTGACAGCTATTAGGGACACCAGGTTAAGGGATTTTAAGTAGATTGCTCTCCTCCACTGCATGCAACCATGTCATAAACTGCTATTGATACACTGATTCAGCCCCATCTTACAACTACATAGGTTTCCAGGCCTCATAATTCCTATAGGATAGTCTTCCAGAATTTAATCCTCTCATGACTAGGGCCATCTTCTGATTTCCAGCTAACATTTATCTATGGTTGGTGCCCACAACTTGGTCTTTGTGGCAACACCGGCCTGAAGTTTAAATGATTTTTTTAACCTCTCCAAATTATTTCAACACCTTCTCCCTGTGCATTTAAATCCGCTTTATAAATATTAATAAAATAGCTTTAGAATATTTCTGTAGGGCACAATAAACCAAGTATCTACTACTGTAATCCCTAAGAGATTCTGTACTGAGACAGAAATGGAGGCAGAAGAAGTTTTCATTGCCCAGAGCCAAAGCAAGGGCTGGTTTCAGAATCAGGCCGGGAATCCAGGTGTTCCAATACGCTTTTGAATATATGTGTACTCCCCAGCAATTTGGTGAAATATATATATATATTATACAGCTTATCATATACTTGTAGAGCTTAAAATATTCCACTTCCTGTTTCCACAAAACCCTATTTCATTTAAAGCTTGTCTCGGGGATCACTGTTGAAAGACGTCAGCTTTAACTACTTTTTCTATTATGCCTGAAGTGGGCATAATTCACACTCAGGCTCATTTTGTGACTCCTTTCCAATGCCAGAAAAACACTTTAAAATAACTGAGAATCGAGCCCTATAACTTTGTAATTGACCTAATAGACTCCTGACATAGTATCAACAGAATTAGCAGCATTACACTAGGGAAGAATCTGTCCAAGAATGTGCACGCAGACATGAACGGTTTGTAAAGGGCAAAAGAAAACAAACCCCGACACAATGCTCGCAACCACAAACAGGTCAGATCCTCAGAGGATACAACCAGGAATAAATTGGTTGCAATAAGTACAGGAATATTTTCTTCCTGTGATAAAAAAGTATGAAGTTTTCTTAGTATTGACCCTTTCCTTCCCTTTTTTCTACCCCCCAAATCCCTCATTTTCTATCCTTTTTGCCGGGTTATACATTTTTCACTTGCATTTGACAGAAATCAATTAAAATATCCCAACCAATCCTAACCAAAAGAATCTCTGGATCTCTACGGACATCAATCACTTAAATGAAATAAAAATGAGTAAATAAAGTTCAGTGCAACCTAAAATTTCACTATGCTTCTGCACTTGCTGCTGTTATACAGAGACTGACCTGACACTCGCATTAAGGTCAGGAGAGGAAAGGGAAAAAGCTTTCATTGTATACATCCAGAGTTTGGGGGCGGGGGGGAGAGGAGGAGAGGGACAGAAACACTGTGCAGAAGCCAGGGATGTTCCAGAGCGCACTGTGACAGGAAAATACTCAATAAGAATTCCTCCAGCCAAAAAGAGATCTTAAATAGATCCATTGTCTTCCAGCCTGCAGTCCTTAAAAAGGCTCGAAATTAAAGTCTGTGCTGTGGGCACCCAGTCGTTCTTTCCTTTCATCAGGATTTGCAGGTTTTAATACAATCTGTCGTGAGGAAAAACAGTAGAGCTGTACAGTCCAGAGAGGTAACAAAAGCGAAAGGCAGGCGAGAGTTACATAACTGGCTTTTTAGATAAATATTACATTGAGAGATATTTTGCTTTTGAGAAAGGAAAAAAGATTAAAAAAAAAAAGAAGCACAAACCCACACCAGAGTATTCAATCCAATCTCCCTTATTCCTTGTCCCTCTTTCGCTTTGTAACATGTATCGAGTAGCTCAAGTAAGGTTTTTCTTTTCCTTTTTCCATTAAGACTAAACAAATAACCAATTCAGCCTTAAACACTTCATAATAGTTTTTCTTGTATTACCTGAGAAGTGCACCACATCATGGAAGCTGGAAGAAAGTCTTATTTTAAAGCACAAGCAAGTCTGCCTTGCTTATCTGCAGCACAGGGCAATTAGAAATGACCATGGATGTTAAACTAACGCCCCTCTGTACAGTCTGAGAAAAGGGAAAAAAACTGCAAGTCTCCCCATCTGTTATTTCCTTTTTTTTTCCTTTTTTTTTTTTCTTTTGGCTGTAGAAAAGCAAAATTATGCAAGAGCTTTTGAATGTAAAGCCTGTGTGTGCTTTTTCCCTTTTTGTCTCTGTGTACACGGTATGCAATATTGCGTAACCGAGTACAGAGTGGGCGGTTAGCATTTACTATTGATTTACACTACTCTATCTAATGAATTCAGAGCTCTAAGAGAGAGACACAGGCGAAGAAATGCAGAGGGGCGAGATGCGGATTTAAGATATGCGTGAGGAGGGGCGCCATGGAAAGAGGGGAGCAAAGCATTTAGAAACAGAATTATGCCCTTCTGAACCAAACACGCTTTTCCCAACCTTTTCATTTTCATGCCCTTTGCTAGAAGAGCAGATACTTAACAAACCCCACAACCCCCTCAGTCCAAAAGCAAGGTTTCCCTCCCGCACCCACTGCCCAAATCCTATTAGAAACTATAGAAAAATACATGTTAATGCTACTGTGGCACTTCTCATGCTAGGTAAAAAGGTGCATAGGAAGCTCATATTCAGCCATGAGGGTCATTAAAGTTACTATGAGAAATTTTTTAGTAATACTATACATCAACTTTTGACTTACTCCTTCAGGACCTACAGGCTTGTAGGAGCACTGAAATCATAGGCACTATGCACCGTATGCAATACAAAGCCCTGCATTTTTTGAGATGGTAGGGTGACATGGAAATATGGGAATTAGACTGGAAACAAAGAACACTTGACCTATTTTGCTCACTCATTAGGCCTGCCAAAATATCCCCATTGTTCTCTCTTGTAAACAAGCACACACCTGGAGTCCTCAATTTAGACACAGACAGGCCCCTAGCTCTGTAATGGGAATAATTTTGAGTCAATAAGGTGAAATTCTCTCGTTCCCACAGGTGAATGCCCACCACATTGCTGAATCCTTTGCCTCCAAGGCGAGACATGGGTTTCCAAATTCTGCCTGCTCCCACTTGACACTAGGTCCTACAAAGCAAGGAAACACCGCCAGGCTGGCACAACAAATAAATGGACTGCTGGTCATCCATTTATTTATTCATATTGGGCTGGGGATTTTGCTAATAATGGCAATTGATTCTAAAGTGTGTTAACATAGTTTCTAAATCACACTGAAAGACTGAAGAGTAAAAGGAAGTTTATTACGAGCCACAGCAAACACCTAGCCTAGTATCAGAAATGAAACTGAGTATGCTGGTAACAAAAAAAAAAAATCAACTATCAAACTCTTAAAGCTTCTTTTGCATTATCTTTACTGGAGACATGCATTCCCCATATTGTTTTCTTCAAATTCTGTGTAATGGGCAACATGCTTTTTCTTTACAGGTCTGGCACCAGGCATTTTTACAGGTCCTAAATTAGCAAAGCAAGCAAACAAAAAACCCTGTGTTATAAGAAAGGTAAACCCTATTTTAAGGAAATTCCACAGATATGCAATGTTTCTGACTATTCTGTTGATTTTTTTCTTTTCCCCAGATCCATACCTACTAACATTAACTATGACACTACCAGCCAGCATGCAGTCAGGATCTCTGTCAGGATGTTAGAAAAAGAAAACAGTAATTCACTGTCTTGCACATGCTTATTCATTTTGTTTGCACAAAACTGGAATTGCATTGAAATTACCCAGAAAAAATTTACACAAAAAGTCACGTGCACCCTAACTAGGCTGATTTGTCTTAAAATAAAACTGATTCTTAAAAGAAAAAATTAAGGTATTCATAAAGAGGGACCTAGGTGTGCAATCTGGATTAAGCACTCATTAATAGAGATTGAGCCAACTCAAAACGCGCTTAGGTACGTTTTCTTTGTTTTCCGGCAGAACACTGGGGGAAAGAAACGAGACACACAAGACACAAACTCTACACCGCTGTCATGCTGTCACTAGAAATTATGCTTCACAATCAAACTTTGAGTGATGCTATGCAAGGTGAGTGCCTCAGGAAGACTGGACCATAGGACCAGCTTATCAAACAATGAGAACCTGCACTCTTCTGAATAGACTGCATGTGAAGAGGAACATATTTTTCAGCACCATTTATACACCTAAAGCTAGTCTGGAAGTTTAGTATGTCCTCATCTTATGGGATGCAGTGTAGAAGCTTAAAATGCATTTGTCTTACAGGATGTTATGTAAAAGAGATACAGAGGGACACGAAAAAAATACCAGCTAAGGGAAACCAAGCTCGGGTATCAGTAAGAGCAGCTCCAACACTATGCTATGCTTGCTTTATCGTCGTCCAGAGTGCACATATTTTTAAGCACTTGTTTGCATGTTAGATTATAAGCAACTGGCTGTGGATTGTACACATCCCCTAAAAATATGGGGAGACAAATTAGGGAGTTCAGTTCTGATATATTTTGTACTTGAGGGGCCATCATATGAAGCTGACAAAAGTTTCCATTATAATCAAATTGCCTTCAATCACTCAAAAATTTTAGAAACTTCACTATGTAAATTTTCTATTCTTAATGTTTACCTGATCTGAAATTTCATGAAAACTTGAATAAACAAAGGTTCATCTGTTTTGCACACAGGGAATGTGAAAAAAAGAACATCCATTTAAGAGAAAGGGAAAAAAAGAGAGAGATTAAACTATCTATAGTAGACAGCATTAACAATGGAAAATATGAATGGACTCATAGCTTATAAAGTCAATACTGGCTAGATTGATGTTTCAAGAAAAAGTTTTCTACTATAATGAAAATACTGAAGTTTTTAAAAGTCCACACAGCTACGAAATCCTACCAAGTATTTCACAAAGAGCATCTTGGATACGTACTTAGGTCAGAAAATCCTAAAAAAACCCTTTGTGTGTGCTAACAAACTGCCCTTTTTGCATGTAACTCTATGTTACAGTCTTTAACTTCTCTGATACATGTTGTCCCTACAAGACAACATACCTGCAAAGTAGCATTATTTTTCACTAAGCTAGACAGCTGGTTTGGGGCTTGGTTTTTTTTTGGTTGGTTGCTTGTCTTTTGGTTTTTTGATTAGCAAAACACATTAATAGTAGATGCCATTTGCACGTATCAAAGATTCTATAGCTCTATATTTGCAGAAAAACAATGTCACTTCTCAGTAAAGACTGTATCATAAGGGAGAGACTAAGATTATAAACAAGTTATTACTCTAGGATTTCATGATTTTGCAAGGAAGCTTAATGTTTCTCAATACAGTTTCTCTCTTTGTAATGACTGTAGGAGGAGATAAGCACAGTGCTAGGTTGCCATGGGCTTTTAATGGCAAAATGAATAATAAAAAAATATTAAAATGATAGAGACGAAAAATAAGTACATTAGAGATGCTTGCCAACTCTTCTTGCTAGTTAAAGAATCAATAAACCTTTTGCAGACCTCCTGCAACATGATTTTCCTTCCAGGGAAAGTAACTCACAACAAATACGCTTTTCTTGGCAATTTACCTTTATTTTTCTCCTACTGACTTCTCTTTCACATGAACCTTCTGGAATCCACCGTTTTGGAATGACCATGACACAGCAGAAATTACTAAGCTTTCCCCACCCCTCAACCAACCTATTAAACATGTGTAATGGTGTCATTTCCTAATGGTTCTTACAGACTGACATATTTCGAAGACAGTTTTAGTCAAAATGAATGGCAGTAAGATTGGCAAAGACTCAGAAAGCAAAGTCCAAGGAGACTAGCAAAGAACTGAGAGTCAGAAAAAAAGGTCTCTGGATATTTTTGCCATGTCTGCCAGAACCAAAAGAATTGAAGTTATGTCAGTGTTTCCATAATAAACCTCAGTTTTCAAGACTATAACTCAGCTGCAATGATCTGATTCAGACTGAAATCAACACATGCAAGGTTTTAGATCAAGCAAAGAGCAAATCTTTTTTTTTTTTTTTTTTTTTTAAATGTATTTCCCCTACTGCAAGTACAATCTAGTGTTATAATTTAATCCGGTAAGGAATTATTAATTTATCAGAATTAGGGAGAGAAAGGAGCAGGGAAGCAGAAAACAAAATTCAGAATTCACAATGAATGCTTTCTGGGATAGCATAACTTCCCTTCCAGATACTGCCTATGAGATTTTGAAAGGACTGTATTTCTGTAGTATTTGGGGGCTCAGTATAATCCCTGACCAACAAACCTTAATATTCGTTTTGGTCCCTAAAAGCAAAATCTTATTTTGAAGCAAGTGTGGCTGTCATAATATGCAGCAGACTCGGAATAGACTAGGAGGGACTCGGAAGAATTTACTGGATAGGCCAGGTAATTTTTGAAGTACTCTAATTTATCATATTCATTCACCTTATACCTCTCAAATACCTCTCTTACACCACACAGGTTTCATCCTGCGGGAGTCCGAGTAACTCAGGGATATTCAGACAACAGGTAGCTCGCACATCTGAGGAGTCCCCGAATGGCAGAGGGCAAGGCGCTCCGGCACGGCATGCGAGAGCTGTGCCCAGAGCTGAGCACATCCTCCAGCCCAGAGGTGAGAGATGCTGCTGCTGCCACAGTCACCACCAGCAGCAGCACCTGAACAAAGTCTGCAGGTCCCTGTTTCACAGAACTTCTCCACTAGCTCAGGGACAAGCGAAAGTGCCAACGCCTCCCATATCAGTTAGAGATTTCCCCATAGCTTCCTATTGTTCATATACATATGACTTCAGACTCCTCTTTGTGTTTAATTCAGGTATCTCAATAGATGTAGTAAAAAATAAGCACCTTCACAGGATACTTCATGTGACTCAAAGATCAAATTTTTGGAAAGCACGTAGGTGATTGGAAATTGGGGTCTAACCTGAATAACATGTTAAAATATACCTTGAAGAGCTTATTTTCAGGTATCAAAATAAGAAAGCTGAGCAAAAAATGGCTTCTGCAAAGCCATGTAATGACTGAGGAGCAGAACCCAGATGTTCTGAGCTGCCTTTCTTTTTATCTGCAGAGGAAAATTAGCTTAGACTAGATATTTTAAGAAAACTAGCATTACATGAGCTGAATACCAGAGCAAGGCTTCCACCACTTGACATTTTAATTTTCTGTCTTTCGTTACGTTTTGACATATCGAGTACTGTTGGTCTGAGTATGAATATATACATGCTGGTATTTACCTTTCTTCTGCTTTGCTGTGAGTTCCTCGGATTACAGAAACTTGACAATACTCATCAGCTAATGGCATATTTTGAAAACAGTTAAATAAATTAAAAGTAAGTGAATTGTTTGTAACACAATACAGAACATCAGCAATAGTATTTTCTACTGTTATTTCTTCGTTTTTCCTCAAGACTGTCAGAGCACTTTTTACAAAGAGATATACTCTTATTGAACACCTTGCGCCATGAGTAGTTCCAATGAAATCATGAGACCTATTAACAAAACAAGGTATTATTCAATTACCCAACTCTGTGACATAATTATTATCAATTCTACTCACAAACGGGGAAATAAATACATAGACTTTAAACAATTTGTACAAGATCTCACTCTAAGAGAGTAGCCAAGCTACAAAGCGAATGCCAAACTCTCGGCTGCTAGCCTCCTGCTGTAAACACCTCAATACTACCTGTATTATACAAAGAAAAATAAAACACAGTGTTGACAATTTTCTGGCATTTTCCAGCAATCTTGATTTATCTGAACACCCTCATCAAAATGTTACAGAACAAGAAAAATTTGACTTTTCAGGCCCCCCTGAATAGCTGCAATGTTTTCTTTCTATCTAGTAAGATGAAGACCTTTTTAACTGCCTGTATTACAGCTATGAGTTAGCCAAAGCTATATTGATACAACAGAGAGAAAACTGTCTGTTAAAATAGGCATCAGAGATTTGCAAACAGAAGGCTAAGATACACATATAGACATACACTCACAACATTTCTGAAAGTCAATTTTCTCATGAACTTAAATGTTTTTCCCCAACATTCTGCCACCCAAGTTCATTTGGAGAGACCGTAGGACCTGAAGCAAAGAATATCTGTTGCGCAGCAGAAGCAGAAAGTTGACAGACACGGTGCATGAGGCTTATTGTAAAATAGAAACTTAGAGGTTGCACTTTCTCAGACTGTGGGTCAGGATTTTAATTTTATTGACTTATTTTAAGGTAAAATTACAAATGTTACGCTTTGTTTCCATCCTCTGACTTCAACCCCAGAAGAAACTACAAAATGACTTGTATTAAGCAAATGGTTAGAGATAGTAAATCTTCTGTCATAAATGCTGCTCACACTGGAAAGAAGTTTTGTTACCTTTTTACTACATTTGCTGAAAGCCAACAGTGTCATTCCCTCAGTCATTTCAGTGTCAGCTACTCTTTTATTATACAGAATGCAAGTAATAATGAAACTGTGCTGATCTACTTGCTTTCACTCTATACAGTGTCTGTATTTATAGGCTTATGCTTCTATTTGAATCTATATTTATCTGCTTTATCTGCCTACAGTGCATCTGTTTCTCATACACACAGACATATATACATACACACGCGTGCATGCACACAAATATACAGACATATATAAACACACATACGGGCATACCCAAGAATATGCATACTCACAGTAGGCTTCTGTTCAACAGTAAGATTTGTATAAATATAAACATATGCACTATACACAATATAAATGAAGACACATGCACAAAGAAAATCATAAACAATTACATGAATATGCCTTGCTGGCTTTAGGAAGGTTTATTATTCAGCAGGCTGCCTAGTCAAGAGGATTGTATACATTTAGTTTCCTTTACATTACTCCGCTGCAGTAGCTTTGCAAGCAGTAGCAATTTTGCCGTTATTTTGCCTGGAGTTTTTTCTGCGTAAGCTTACTTGGCACAGTTGTGAAATCACTGCCATCCTGTCTGTAGACCGATTCCCTGTTGGTACCACTAGCAGTTTCCCTCAGGCTAGTCATTAAAAAGGCCAGAGTTACGCCACCCTGTGCCAGTTCAGGAGACCATCCCCTAGAGGAAAAGAACAAGGTGCAACTCCAGATCCAGGTCAATCTGGCAATTTTAAGACCAAACATTGCCTAGGCCTTAAGAATAAACAACCTTTTCCCAAATTACCAGAGGACAAACAGGGGTATTCACCTTCACATGAGCAGAAACCAGCATGCCGCACTTCCCTGTATCACCAGACAGAGTTGCAGGTATTCTGCCCCATCACTTAGATCAGACCTAGGTCTGCCTCAGCCTTCCTTCTTGCTAGCTAGGCTTGCGTTAAGTCTACCAGAGCTGCCAGGGGAGGTGACTGAACTGAAGTCCGTGACGCTAAGGTCTCTGTGGAGCCGTCATGTGATAAAGCCTGCATTAGGCCAGTAATGTAAACAGATTATAGCACGTCTCCACTGGACGATCTTAATTCAGTACTTGATTCGTTCACATCCTACCATCTCAAAGGGGTGTTGGAGGAGGAGGTTCCACAAGATAAGAGCAAAGCTAAGCAACAAAGTCCCTGGGGACTTCTTTTCTGTGTCCCTCATTGCAGAAGCTGTATTTTGGCTTCCCAGTTGCTCATATGGCAGTGAAAATGAACTGCTGATTCAATACAGGACCTCTGGGCTCTTCTGAAAGGAGCGGGAATCCCTAAATCAAAAACTAGTGGATATATAGGCTGAAGAAGTAAGATAAAAAGAACCGACTGGGTATCAAGGGCAGCTGAAAAAGACAGCCTTACCCAAAATCTTTTTGAAATCCTGGTAAACTTCAAATATGACCAAACAACATACCTTGGCATTTTACAGGAGTAAAAAGCTATACTCAAGTCTAAAAAAAGGCCACTCTGAAATCCAGGTAATAAGTGTATTGACTAGTAACTTAATGGACAAACAAATTATTAGGGTATATTTAAAAACCCCAAAGAAGTTCTAAAATATCCTGTAACTCAAAATCAGGAAAAAAAACCCTTAAGACGACTTCTAATGTCAACATTGGGTTGGATAACTAAACCAGAAAGACTACTTCCTAAATCAAAAACTTTTGGATCATTCTTTCGTTCACTTGATCATACCGAGGAACTGCTCCTGTAGTAATTTTACGCTTATCTGGTCTTAGACGGTCCATTTGAAAGAGTTTTTAGAAAATCTACAGACAAGAAGGCATTTAAATATAATATGTATATACTTTCCATGTAGACAGATTTTCTACATATCTTCATTTAATTTCTTTTTGGTCTTAATATTCCCAGTTCTCGATCATTATATTGAACTGCAGTTCTTGAACAAAACTCTGTTCATACTTTCCTCATTGTTGAAGTTACCCCTTATCCCCTGATGGCTGACACAACCATTTTAAAATTTAAAAAATGTAATTCCATCCTCTTAACTTACTGATTTTTTTTAACTGCTCAGCACAACTTACATAGTGACACAGGATCCACACTACTTGAAAAGGTTTGCCATCTAGAAATAAAATACCAATTTGAAAGAGGGAAGAGAAAGGATTTTTCAGTTAACTTCCGCCTTACCTGAGCACCATCAGTCTGGTAGGGTCTGTTATGAAAATACTACCATACTGTTAAAAATGACAGTTTTATGATAACTGTAATGACTCTTCATTTATGTTATCTTTAGCAGTGACCACTTAGCAACCAGTCCATTCATTTTTTTCTCAGCAGGGTATTTTATGGTTTTAGTGTGTTTAAGAGTATTTCTAAATTGAAAAACATTATTTAATTCTTCAGGTGGCAACAGATTGATTACAGAATATAGTTTCTCTTTGAGGGTGCCCTACAATGTACCTTTATACATATAAGAAACTATTTAAGCATTTCTTTGATGCACAGATGTACAAACTCCTACCTCATTTGTTCAGCATTCTTTGAAATTCTGTAGGTAGAACATAAAAGGAATCTGTTTAATGCAAACTCTCTCCTTTCTTATGACAAAGAGAGTGAATATTACTGGAGTTCAAGAAATGCATCCTTTTCTCTGTATACAATGCACTGAAAAAATATAGGCTGGGACAAACATCTAATACGTCTTACATTGCTTGAAGGAGAACAGCTATGTTAATACATAAATACCTCTCAATTCTTGGCACATTGTCTGCTAATATATCTTAATATCTGACATACATCTATTCCTCCTTAGGAATCCTTCTATCAGATTTGCTAACTGATATCTATGATCTTAAACATACTATATTATTTCTTGGAGAAGACTTAATGGTATGTTAAAATTCAAATTAGATAAAGTAACCCTCTACTTCCAAATAAATTAAACTACAAAAACTTAAGCCCTATCCTTGCCTCAACAAAAGAATCATGTCATTTTATGCTGATGCAACTGTATGGGTTTATAACTCAATCTTATATTAGTATAACTATATCCATGCATGAAGTTGATCTAGTATAATTACTTCAGTAAAAACATCAATCCTTTCAAACAGAACAATTACATTAGTATAAAATCTGTGCACATACTAGGCCTTAGAAGATGTCTGAGACCTCCTAAGACAAAATGGTAAAGACCAGCTGTCCATTCCAATGGTCACAATTCCTGATTAATTTCAACAAAGCTGAAACTGCCTCAAATGTATCAGACTTAAAGCAAGTAAACCACGTGGGCCATGCACTAACGTGTAGAATCAGAATTTCAGAGACCAACAATGAGCATTTAAAGATTAAAAGAAAATATTTGTCCAATTTATCAACAGACAAACAGTAACGAGAAATTATAAAAGGGAATTCTTTTGTTGGGTTTAGTGGGACAAATTCAAATAATGACATGGACATTGTAAACCAAACAAGTCTGTTGAGCAGCTTTTCTTAGAACAGGCTGAAATCTCATCAGCAACAACTGATCAACGCTGCTTCCTAACAGACAGACACTTAAGCTGTAGATACGCAAGTACAACTTGGCGCCATTATCATCTCTCCACGTGGTAGAAGCTTTCATATGGCCAACAACACTTAGAATTTGGAAACAGGGTAGCCAGTATGCTTTCTGAAATATGCCATTCCACCACTATCTCAACTATTTTACCCATAACCATAACAGAAGACTAAAAGTGTGACTTACAAAAGTCAGTAACAGAAACAATACAGCTGTACTAAAATTTGAATGCTGCAGGATTGCCTAGCTTAGCACAATGCATAGTTTTTCTTTCTTTTTTCTTTTTTAAAGCACAAAGATGAACAAAATACACTCTTGAAACTGAGATATCAACAGATGAATGTTAAATGCTATAAAGGACCTTCCCAAATGGCAATGCTCCAGGGCTTTAGCATTGAGTTTGATGTATCTTCTCAGGAGCTCCTAGTTCTTTATAACCTTCAAATACTCTGTGATTCTCTGAACACAGAAAACAGCCTTACTCCTCCTGGAAAGCCAGCAGAAACAGGGGGTGGGGGGGGGGGGGGGGAGGGAAAGAAAGAAGTGTTTAACTATGTAGATCATCTTCACCAAAATAATGAATTACCTCAACAAATAAAATGCTGGCAAAAACCTAAGGAATTGACTATCTTAATCCTATCACTATTAACTTAAATTGATCATCCCAGCTTTCCTGAAGAACTGTGGCAAATCAGTCGTTTCCTTACACAATGAAAGAAAAGTATCCTCCTCCCTGCAGTAAGCACTGAAAAGATATTGAGTTAGATTTTTGTAGACAATTATCTTGGGAAGTTATCTTGAAGGTTCAGGGGGAACCTAAGCAATGTGTATAAATACCTGATGTGGGGCAATAAAAAGACCGAGCTAGGCTGTTCTCCGTGTTATCCCGTGAAAGGACAACAGGGAATGGGCACAAATGGAAATACAGAAAATTCAATTTAAACACAAGAAAAAAATTTTCATGGTGATGGTACTCAAACATCAGAATTTGCTCAGAGAGACTGTGGAGTCTCTGCCCTTGGAGATACTCAAAACCTAACTCAACACAGCACTGAGCAACCCGCTCTAGGTGATGCTGCTTTGTGCGGGAGGATTACACTAGGTAATCTCCATTGACCCCTTCCGACCTCTGTGATTCTGTGAAATCTTCTTTTCAGATATGAATTTAGGAGTTACACCAAAATGTATTAAAATATCTTCCTGTGCACAGCTTTATTTGACTTGGTCCTGCTCAGAAATATAAAGCTTGACTCCAGGCTGTGTAAGATTAACAGAAAAGATGGTAGAAGTATCAGTATGCTTTTATAACGCCTTCGGGAGCAGCAAAAGGCGCATCCTTTATTGTGTACTTTGTTTATGACAGCTGCTGAAGACTGACAGAGACTCAGGTCACCATAATCTATAGACTATCAGATCTCCCTATCTCTGCATGACACCTTGCTTTAGAAATCACATCTTCATTCTGCATCTCAACGGAGCCTAAAGACTCTTTCATCCATCTGATGTAAGTATCTCCAAGTAAGAAGTAATGGTCTTCTGTACACATTCAACCAGATATATTTTTCTAGGCTAACAGACACTTCTGGAATTCCAACATGTGAATGAACAGATCCAACCCAACTGATTTACATCATTAATACTAATCTGCAAGTTTTCTTACCTACCCTAAATTTAATTTCCAAAAAGTATTACTATTTACAAGCTAAGATAAAATAGTGATATAATTCCTAAGAGTCTTAAAAACCTTTCCATTATTTCTCTTTATTTGGTACAAATAAGAACTAGAAAGAGTCACAGCAATTCCAGCACAGAAAGAGATGAGGTAATAATCATTCCACTGAGGCTTCAAAGCCAGAAAAACACAGGCAGATACTAACCACCCCAACTAGAAAACCTAAGTCTGGAGAGCCCCAATTGGATGCATATAGAGCTACCTATATTCTTAAGAATTAAAACCAGTCAAACATGCCAAAGCAATGAAGAAAAATACAGCAAAAGCCAGTTTCCTCTCTCACTCATGACCTCTGGTCCTCTGATCTCCTCAGACATATGGGGAAAAGCACTAAATGGTAAATATAACAACAGAGTCAGGCTTTTCTACCAATCTAAAAAATGCTAATTTTAAAAGACAGTATTCTCAGGCATATCAACCTTTCCAAGTTTTTACTAGAGCACAGTGCTACTGAATTTTCAGCTGCTCAGAATTAAGATTAATTTACCTTCTTGGGATTTCTGTAAGTATCTACAAGTGAGAATCTTTTCAGATGTGATTGCTAAAAGATGTGATATGCTCTACAACAATTGATTAGATGAAAGGTTGGACAGCAGTCTAATTTAAAAAGAGTTTCCATCGGTACTGTCCAATTCTATTTTAAGAAGAATTTGCATTTGGACTGTCCATCTTCTACTCTCAGCTCGGAACCTTTAAATTCCTTACATGGCCTGGAGGTCATACTTTACGAGGACTACTTTTGAAGGTTTAGAAAATCATTAATAAAGGGTTCAATAAATGCTTATTACTTGTTATAAAGGATCGAGTGGAACAAGCCAACTGGTGTTTATAATAACCTATAGATAGACCTGTGATGTGCTTACAAAATGTGTAATACATATTATCCATCTCAAAAATGTTTTTAGAATACTGATAAATCATATATAAACTTTTATGAATTGTTTATAAAGTGTGTCATCAATGTAAGTGTAGCTGGATAAACAATGCAAGAAAGAACTTGCAGGGAGGCTATTTACAGCACCTGTAAACACACTTAATACTTCATTGTGCAAAGACTTGAGTAATAGTCTATTGTTTTCACAAGGATTAATCCTTCTCATCCCTCAGCTGGTGATCCAAATCTTATCTCCCCCTCCTGCATAGTACCTGCAGGTATCTCAAACATCCAGGAAAACTGAGCAAATTGTACCCATAGTGACATATGGACCATCAACTCCCACAGCATCAGTAGGGAGCCGTATGGCTTCAGATTTTCAAAACCTTGTAGGAAATTCCATCCCTAAGGAACACCAGGGAGTACATATATAGGGGGAATTTGTGAATCTCCTTAAGGAACTTAACTAATGAATGGGTTACTGCTATGAACGCATGCAAGTTTTACCTATGTAACAATTATAACTTTGACAGTATTTCTCTCTTTACCCTTGTGTTGTCATAAATTATGCATTCTGCTGTTAAATCAGTAAAAATCCTTTAATGTCAGTCAAATGACCTAACATTTCATTGAAACCAGAATCTGGTCCTGAATGTCATGGCAGTGAGAATATAACAAAATGGAAATCTCTTGTGAGAAGGCATTGCAGAATTTCATGGCACATTAATTAATCTTTTCTGATTGCAGTAAGGCTTTCACTTCATTGACATATGCTAAATAGCACAGACAACTACCAGTCCTTACTGCCTTTTTTTCAAAAGAAGTTTCCTTGTGACAACGAATGCCCATCCAAGAAGTCATATGCTGTCAGGAAATTCACTGGAAGAAAAGAAACACACTAGATATTACCTACTGAAAAATATAAGGAATGAGGCTTATACCTCTAACGATGTAATTTTACCAACATTAAGACTAAAGTGTAACTTCAATGGCTCCTACTCCTGGTTCACGTTTTTGCATGAATCATAGTTCTGCTTTAACAGTAGTATCATATATTGACTGTTTTCAGTAGAAAGTATCAAGATTATCATGCTCCAACAAGACGTCTATGTTTGTAGATCTATGACAAGAACAGGATTGTCCATTTTTTATTTAGCCCCTAATTCTATTATTTTAGGCAGCCAAGTGAACTATACTATCTGAAATTCAAGCACAATTTCCTATCTAACACCACTGACTGAACCAGTGTGCTGCAGTTCCACAGGTTTTCCCAGACGCACAACTACAAAGCACAATTCTGCACAGTGATGGTTATGCACAGGAAAAATATAGATAACATATCCGGTTTGGGAAACATTGTCAGGTGAATACATTGCCCCACGTCAGCTCTGACCATGTCAGAGTAGCACATCAGAAGCACATTACGGTTCTGATGGGAGAGTAAGTGAATACAGAAACATATTACACTGAGTACAGGAAAAATCTAAGGGCATCGTAGAAAAGCTGGAGAGAGTGATTATATAGGCTCAGGGGGATACCAGCAATTATGAAAAGGACATTGCCAGCCACAACTGAAAAGCAAAGAACAAAGCCAACAATATGGTATTAATCACATGCCCCGTCCGCGTATGATGCCAAACTATTCAAAGCACAGAATGTTCTTTATTCACCTCACTTTATATTGCTGAATGAATATAGCATTTATGAAAATGAGAGATTAAAAACATTGATATTAACCAACCCTGGGCCAAATCCTACTTATCTTATTGATGCAAGTAGTTCCACTGATTTTAATAGATGTAATTACTATTGACTTCAATACAGCTACTCACAGAATTAGAAGGGCAGGATGTGGCTCATTGCATAACCAAGCTTCCCTTACCACCATGAATGGTGCCAACTCATCATTTCTGATGCAACCTTCCCTGCTTTTCCGGTAATGGATCCCCTGAGCAGAAACAACTGTACGCACCAAATTCTGTGATACTTTTCATGTAAGCACAGTAATATTTGAATGAAATGACCGATTTTATTTTCACTCACCTCTTCAGAAGCAATAGACACAACCCTCTGACACAGAGAACTTCATAGCACAGTTTTATTGTTCATTCCTCCAATTCCTTATGAATGAAACATCTGGGTGGGGCTGGAATTAAACTTCTGCAAGGACTGCCCATCCTCTGATGATTATAGTATATTTGAAAAGGATAATATAAACGAAACTGATTTACAGTAAGTTTCTTGGGTACAGGAATAGAATGTTTCCAGCAACAGGTTTCAAGCAGTGGATAGCCCTTCCGAAGGAGATTAGATTCATCCCGTTCTCCCTACTTTCAGATTTACATGCAGAGACTCATTTGTGACCACACCTATTTTCTTCTGCAGTATCTAAGGATATCTAAAGGGCCATGCCAGAATGGAGGAGATCTGAGGGACGAAAAGAGAGAATGCAACAAACAACATGAGGGAGTAAAAAAGAAGGGAATCACCTTGTTTTTTGACAGCTTAAGAGTGATGCTAAGGATGCTGCCTTTTAGGGGCTCGGTCCTTGTTCTTCAGTCATATTGCTTCAATGCCTCAGAGGTAGGGGATGTTAAACTCGTAAGATGGCATGACGCACATGAAAAGCAGAGGAAGGCAGAAGTCTGGAACCCTTTTTTCAATGATTTATAATTGAAGAGGCAGCAAACCAGTGCTTTATGGCAGTTAAACCCATTGGAATACACTATAAGCCAAGAACGTCTGTGTCTTCAATCCCAGCCTTCCACCATCCACTTGCTACAACATATGCTGAATGGGTATTTATGGTGGGGACCAATTCTAATCTCTTTATTTCATTATAAAATTTAAGTAATCTCCATCAATCTCAAATTCCTTTGTGGCCAGCTGAGATAAGAACCAGTCTGAAGATGTTCTGCTGCACTGGTTCTTACTCCTCTCGGTGAGAGGTTATTCACTGTCCTCTGAAATTCCTCACTAGCTCCTGAACGTAGTTATAGATTCAAAGCTGCCACAGATCTATATATTTAAGGACACAGATTTCAGACACTTAAAGAAAAATGTGATCTTTTCTCACAGAGCAAATCTTTGCATGTAGGACATTATGAAATTCTTCCTCATTTTGTAGAAATAATACAACTAGGCTTAGATCCTGTTATAACTAAGCTTAGATCCTGTTATAACTAGGCTTAGATCCTGTTATGTGCACATTTTTTAAACGATTATTATCTCAAGCACACAGAATAATGGTTAATATTTCAGATTTTAAAATACAGTGGAGCCTCAATTATCCAAATTCAGTGAACCCAGACAAGGTTTTGCCCCTTGTCATTTATTAATTAAATGGTAAATTGCTTCTATTACTAATTATTTCCACAGATCCATGGGCATGCAGGGCATTTTGGTTACTGGTAAACGCGATTATTGAGCTCTATTCAGTGTTCTTCCCATGTTCTTCAGATAATTGAGATTCTGATGTACTCCGAAAACCATTTAAAGCATTTTTTACAATGTATTACTGGGAGAGCTTCCAGGTCTTGTAGGTCCTCTGGGGTAGCGGCATCCCCAAGATTGTGGGAGGCAGCACTCTTGACAAGCCAAAAGACAGGGAAGTGTGTCAGCCAGTATGTAAAACAAAAGCAAAACTATTTCTTGAGCACAATCTGACAATTTCTAATCCCACCAGTATATTAGTTTGAATGAGTGACTGATTGTCTGAATAGGATGCTAGCAAGTCAGACATTACATTAAATTTGCTCTTTTTTGTGGCTGGTCTCTATTCAAGGGAAAAGAAGTTTAGCTGAAGAATCCTTTAGATGTGAGGGATCCTACAAAGGAGAAATGGTTCCAACTAGAGCAAAACAGACCAGACTGTGGGGGAAACCATGAGAACTCTGTATCTTTGTAAAAAAGAACAGGACGTAAGTTGATAACATTCAGGTACCGAATTCAACAAAGAGCTGCCTCAACAGACAAAGTCTGTTGTCACTTTGAGCAGAGTATCTAAACAGATAGCCAGGTCAAAAGTGTAAGCACTTCAGTACAAAACCTGAAGTCTAAGGACTAAGATAAGAGAAGTACAACGCTATTTTTCGAAGAAAAGACATATAAGACACAGCTTCAGCAGCTGGAGAAGATGTATGTTGCAATACTAGGGTGCATTTCATAATAATCACAGCGTAGAATGCACAGGTGACGGACTGCTGCTGTGAATTAAAGCATATATAAATAAAATGAATAAATGAAAATTTAAAAGTACCATAAAATCTCCATGGTTTTTAATTCCAAGCTTAAAACGAAAGAGAATGGTGTTAGAATCATACTATGCAACATCCTACCAAAATGCTGACAGTGACTACGAAATGCAAAGTGGAAGCCTTGAGAGGCAGCAGCTAGCCAGAAAACCTATGAAAGAGGGAGCAACTTTGCTTTAGTGCTAAGATCACTAAACCTACTTTAATATGTGCATATTGAAGAACCACCTTGTAATAATGAACATAATGCACCTAAATTCAGTTCTCTATAGGACTGAAAAAATAACAACAAAATCCACTACAGCAATACGTAATTTCAGAAAAAAATGCTATTTAAAATAAGGAACGTAGGAAAAGAAAATTAAAAAGAAGCAGCTTTAAGATGCTACTGTCAGAAGATATGTTATCAGAGATTGACATCTCTTACAAGTAACAGGAAAGCCTCACCTTAGAATAGCTGTAATAATCGTGACAATCCTGACCCCCAGTTGTCTGCCTCAATCATTTAGAGGAACATCTCAGCAGTTTGTCTGGCAGGCACAGCAAATTACAGCCTGAGGTACTAAAGAAATCCCTAAACAGTTCTGATTTACCCGAATATGCTAGGTTGTAAACTCTCATAATTTGGTTGCCACTTTAGATGAAAATCCTTTGCAACAGGGCAAAAATCTCCAGGAGAAAAGCATGACATGGTTCCTTTAGATGCAGGAACCTTTAAAGTTGTCCTACAATAATTCATTTCTACTCATTACTCAGAACTCAAGAAACAAACGTATAACCACATGTGAAAAAAGAAAATAATAGGATTTTTGAAAAGTGAGCCAAGTGAAGGGATTTACTAGAAGTAAAAAGAAAGCATCCCAAAAGAGGAAGTCATATCTAAATGCAGGAAGCAGAAAACGGGGTACATTTTGATCATTTTTTTAAAGAAAGTAAACGTAGAATAAGGCAGGCCCATCAAAATGTTGAAGAACAACTTTTTAAATCCATAAATAACCTTTCCTCAAGAAACAAACGTGTAACCACATGTGAAAAAAGAAAATAATAGGATTTTTGAAAAGTGAGCCAAGTGAAGGGATTTACTAGAAGTAAAAAGAAAGCATCCCAAAAGAGGAAGTCATATCTAAATGCAGGAAGCAGAAAATGGGGTACATTTTGATCATTTTTTTAAAGAAAGTAAACGTAGAATAAGGCAGGCCCATCAAAATGTTGAAGAACAACTTTTTAAATCCATAAATAACCTTTCTAAACACCTTACACAGAATCTGTTTCTGCCAACAGATGAGGTGTAAAAAGAGTGTTCAAAGAACAAAAAACCCAAATTAACTCTTTGTACTTGTGTTCACTATGGAGAAGTTTAAAAAGGTTTGTAAGTGAAACCCCTTCTCCGGAAGGTCAAGTCTGAGAAAACGTATAATGGAAAGAATAAATGGTTCCCATCTAACAGTTACAAAGAAACTCAGACATGAAAGAGCTTAACTAATAACTCTTGCACATAATCATGGTGGGCAACAAAAGAATGGAAAGTGATTTAATGGCAATAGTAAAAAAAGGGCTTTAGGAAGACCCACATAGATCAGTTGGTCTATATTCTATGCCAAAGAAACTGATAGAAAATATAATAAATAATAACAAACACTTGGGTAAATAAAACAGGGAAGATTCAACATGAGTTTTTTGCAGAGGCATATTTTGATTCACAAATCTACCAGAGTTCTCTGAAGGAGTAAATGGGCATCTGTGTGAGAGACTCAAGTAGTACTAGTTGCTAAAAAAAAAAAAAATAAAGACTAAAACCCTCACCAAAGACTCTAAAAGAAAGTTATCATGACATCACAGAAAAGAGACTAAATATTCATACAACACAATAGGATATAATTTAGCTCTTACTATACAGGAAAGACAGCGTGGAATCCTTGTGGATATACCTATGAAAGCACCAGCTGAATACTCAGCATTGATCAAAAAGGCAAAAAAAAAAAAAGTTGGGAATTATTAAGAAAGAACTAGAAAATAAAACTAAAACCATAATTACATCCTTCTAATAAATCCACAGTAGACTCACATACTGAATACTACATGTAGGTTTGAACTTTCAATGCAAAAGAGGATATAAGCAGCCTAAAAAGATGCAGAAAAGGGCACAGAGATAGATGCTCAAAGCATAGAATAACTTCTGTGCAAGGAAAGATTAAAAAAAGTTGGGTTCTTTGCCCTGGAAAATAAACAATTGAGAAAAATATAAAGGAGTTTTATAAAACCATAACAAACAAGGACAAGGTGAACTATTAATAATTGCTCCCTATTTCTCATTACATATTTCTAGGAAACATCCAAAGAAGTTATCAAGCACCAGCTTTAAAGCAAACAAAAGGAAGTATGTTTTCACACAATATGTAATTAAATTGTGGAATTCACTTGCACAGGATGTTTTCGATGCCAAAAGCAAAAATGGTTTCAAAAAACAATCGGACAAAATCAGAAAAGAAAGCTTGGGCTTTAATAGCCCTTTCTACCAGGGCTATTAAACACAATGATGCAAAAGCAGAAAACATTACCCCACACTAAGAAACAGGAAGGCTCAACTGCACATTTCTGAAGAGCAGAATGAACCAATCTGACATGTGTATCAGACAGCAGCTAAGCTTCAACATAGCTAACGCATAGATCACACAGATTCTGGCTTTAAAATGAATTTATGGAGCACACGGATTATGGCTGCAACTGATAATTTACTATTGCACTGTCAACCTACTGGATGTTGATTAATATCCTTCCCCAGGTACAACCATAGTTAAAGTGTATGTTAAGGACAAAGAGTTAAGAGTGAAACAGAGAAATGTTTGGAGAACAAGGTATTCTTTCAGGAGACTTGTGATATGTAGATACAGCAGGTTTTCGTAACTGGCCGAGATTCCAATAGGTGATGTTAATTCCCGAGATGAGAACCATCTACCTCATGTAGTTACCAGTGATGATACACCCTTTGGTTCTAATGGGTGTTCAACATTCACACTGTGGAGTGATTTCTGTGGGAGCTGCAGTTAGTCTATTGTGCATGTTACACTCAAAAATGCCTTTAAAAACTAAGTAAAAACATTAAGGTCACAAAGCAAAGCACGCTGAAGTATGAAAATATCAAAATGAAGTCTGTCACAACAGCTGTAGTGCTACAATACAATCTTCCGTGTTATGATTGTATATTTTGTGTTCTGTATAATGGATAGCATCCAGGGAATGAGACTAATTCAAATACGCTTTTTTTATCCTCTCTGTTCAGTGTGTGGCCCCAAGCCTTGTTTACTGAGTGGCATCCAAGTCTTGCAAGAAATAAGATGGGGTTTTGTTTCTGGCTTTTCTGTGGTACTCATCACTATAGCGTCTGAATATCTCAACAATCTTGGTGAATTAATCCTCACAATGTACCCTCAGATGTCTGGAATGATTTTAATTCCTCATTGAAGAAAACTGAGAGAGAAATGATGTGACTTTTTCGTGGCCACACAGGAAGTCTGTATCAAAGACAGGAAAGCAATTTAGATCTGTTCATTCTAAGGGGTGCCAAGCATCTCCTGAACTCTTCCTGCAAAAGGAGCACTCTGAGGATTCGTGCTCTTCCAGCAGACCCGCAGTTCATCTGTAGCATAAACGTTCTCCAGCAGGGGCGGGATACCATGGACAGGGACCTCATTCCCACCACACCGTATATCTAATCCTGTGAATTGGGAAAAGCAGCTCTAAGGATTCATCGCTGCAAGATTTGCAAAGCTCTTGGAGATACTCAGATCATCAGCACGATGAAGGGCAAAGTATGACATTTTGTTGTTACAATCTTCTGCCGAAATTTCTCCTCCTGATTTGCATTCGCTAGGATTCTTGCCAACATGAGGTATTTTATATTATATTTTTCTAAAAAGTCTCAAGCAGGGGCAGTGGTACGGGTGTAAAGAAATCAACAACTGACACATGGACTGTTTCTGTAATGTTAAAGATTGCAACTTACAGTTGTGGTGTAGTTCATAACTATGATTAGAACTTTATGAAACACTCTTTATACACGGCACTTGTGCTCTAAGTGCATAAAAACACAAAAAAATTTACCCTGATATACTGCTACCTTAAGGGTCTGTCTCACACCTACCAAATCCAAGAAACTGAGAGTAAGCCTCAGTCTGTGTTCTTCTATTGTGTTTCCTATTGTGCCTACATATTGCAGCGTTTGTGGTCTGTAAGATCACCCACTGTAGGAACAACTTTCAGTTCTCTGTGACAATAGGGTGAGCTAAGGACAGACTGGCAATCTTTGGAGATGAATTTCCTGCCCTTTGTGGGTTTCAGTTAGACTCTTAGCATTATTTGAACTTTTGTGGTTTAATTTTCTTTGTTGTTGTTTTAATTCTAATGGCAGAAAACAGGAGAAGAAACAACATCCCTCTGGAGGCAGTGAATCTCAGGATCTGAAGAGTAAACGGCCATGTTTTCTCTTTCTGGCATTTTAAGATACATCAGCAAACAGAGAAAGGACCTAGTAGTTCTGTAGAACGGCAAAGGGACATAGAGCTTCTTATTTCCCGGTAAAGATATCAAAAGCCTTAGGATCTATTGATGTTTTATGGCCTTCTGAACTAATTTCTTGCCATTGGCATTCAACCACTACTACAGGCTCAGAAACTACTCACTACCATTCTCTTACTAAGGACTGAAAAAGAAATAGGGTAGAAGAAAGGCTATCGCATGAAGGCTATCCTGCAGTAGCAGTATTAGTTGCACAAAACACGTAGGAAAGAAAGCGTCTGCCAGCCTGAGACCCAAATATTGGTTTCACTCAACTATTATGGTTTATAGTTGTGCACATGTTATTCAGAGAACAGGAGCTCTTAATTACACGGGGAGCAATGGAAGTCCTTGGAAAAGGCAGTTGAAAAAGTCCTGTCCCACATTCTTAATTTACAGAATTTATAGAATTATAGTAGACTGCCCTTCTCTCTCCCCACTTACAACATCTGCGGGCCAAATCCACTACCTTTAGGATGAAAAAGTAAAGAAAAAAAAACGTTTTCTCTGGCAATGTGCAAGCCTCGCTAGGCAAGGATATTTTTCCACAACCACTGGTGGCTTGAATCAAGTGACCCTTTCAAATAGCAGTGAACTTTGGACGCAAAGATGAGATCAAGAACGATACTTTAGTAACTACAGTTATTAAATTCTTAATGGGGGTCAGATCTGTTTGTTATGTTCTCACAGATGCAAAGGACATTATAAAATAATATTTCTCATGTATGTACAGGGATTTTCCCTGTATATGTTTGAAAAAGAATCATAAAATAACTCCACTGTAAAAATAAATAAGCCACTAAAATAAATAACAAATGACTTCTCCAAGGGGTAGAAGTGCCAGCTATGGGATAACCGTCACTAACTACTGCGATGAGTTTTCTCAAATTCCAGGGATCATCAGCATGAGAGAGTTTTAGTTATGCCCATCTTGACTAACAGATGCAGAAGGGAACATTTCTGTTTCTTCATTCCCTCATTCTCTTGGGTGTCTCAGCTTCCTATCTTTTGCTTCTGTTTACAGTCATCTCTCACCATGTACTTCAGGAAAAGAAAAAACTAAATAAAGATCAGAGCCTGTTCCATTATGTGCCCTTCCTCTTATTCTTCTCCTCCTTTCTTGCATTTGTGCAGTGTTGTGGCACCTATTAACTACCCATGTTTTCAGAATGACATTATACAAGGTGCAGGATAGACCACTGTGCCCTAAAAATATCAACAACTGCATTAGTCTCACAATAATTAATGGCAGGCATTATGCAAATGACAACTTTTTCACTGCAAAATAATGACATTTCTTCATTTTGAGCAGAGTTATGCAAAACAATGAATTGGGGATGATAAATCACACAGGAGAATTAAGAAAGCCATAACATTCCTGCCCAGGCAGGCAGAAAGACAGACAGACCAACAATTTAGAACACATTGTTTGTTCTCAAACCGCTATTAAGAAATAAATAAAAGCATAGCCAGTCGGTCATTAGAACGTATGTGTAATTTAGTTTCCCCCCTTTAGGCAACTATGCATAAGGGGACGTTAAATTCTAGCAATTGGATTATTACAAGTCACAAGCAAATTTTTTTTTATTAACCTTAATAAGTCATTCACTCAGAGACTACAGGCATCAGGCAAATAAAATGTATTACACGTCATTCTCCTACACATTAACTAATTTCTTATGCAAACATCACAATGTATAGCAATTATCGCTGCTCAAAAAAACCCCAAAGTCAGTTTCAATTTATTTTATTGCTTTTGTGCGTGGCCATTTCCTGTAGCGCTTTATTCTCTGTCCCCACATTTTAGGTGCAAAAGAAAAGAAACGCAAGAAGGGAGAAGCTACTTCTCTGAAATGTTCCCACACCTTTTTCTCCTTATTGTGAATGCTGTGGGAAACAGACGTAGGTAAGGTCCTCTTGTAAGCCTAAAGAAGCTTCTCGAAGGTAAAAAGCTAACACTGACCAGCTGCAAGCACCCTCCCTTCCCCATCCCTTTCTCCACTACATGCTCCTCCTGAAAGAGCAATCCCTGCCCAGTCCTCCCAGTGCCTCCTGCCGAGAGCCTGGCGCAGGACGGTCCGTGAGCTCCCCAGAGCTGCCATTCCTGCACTGCTCCCTGAAGAGCAGGCTCCCCAGCGAGAGTGGGGCTGGAGGGTAGCTTTGAACTCCCCTACGTACGACACTCCTCCGCTGTTCCTTACAGTGTCTCCTGCTGGAACGGAAGTATCTATAAGCTTTTTAATAGAGAGCACTCCTGGATCTTT
>NW_009203343.1:39164-110831 GCF_000690835.1 Fulmarus glacialis | reverse complement strand
CCTGCTGGGAGAGTCTGATGTATCAAAGAATTACAGCGATTAGAGCTGGAAAGACCTACGGTATTTAATCATTTACTCCATCCTCCCACTTGAGCTGGGGTATTCCTTACACTAGTTTTTTCTGATGTTCTATCCAGCTAACTTTAAAGAGCGCCAAATAACTGGGCTGTCGCCTCTTCCCTGAGGAGGTTATTCCACAGTGGTATGTCATGAGACTGGAAATTTCCCAAGGTATGCGGTGTAATTTTACTTCTTTATGTTCAGTTTTATTTAAGCAGGCATTAGTTTTCAGACTCCCAATACTGCCATGAGATTTCTCTTCTCTGTTAGTAGAGACTGGAACTGCACCAGTCTTCCTCACATCTACAGCTCAGCATGATATTTAACGACATTGTCCACTGAAAAAAGCTGGATTTGCAGCACGTACAGATTATCCAAAGACTGTTTTCATTCTTCACAGGGACTTCTGACGAGAACTGGTATGAACAGGGAACCAGGACAGGACCTTTACAACCAATGCAGTATTACCTCTCCTCTAGCCACATCAGCCGCTCCCCTCAGGAAGCACTGGGTGGCCATTCCAAACACACATAAAGCAGAGCATCAGCAAGGACTACCCACTCGCCATGATGCCTGGAGGTTAAAGTGTATAGCTCCTGTTAAGCATAGTGAGCAGGACTGGCAAACTAACAATTCATGCACCACAGTGAAGAGTCAACTCCAGCTTTATCTGAATCAATAGGAAGATCAACCACCACATTTTCTTCTCTCCAAATGCAAAGTACCCTTGTCTTCACCCAAAGACAACTGAGTACATCATTGACACAGTCATATAGAGAGCCCAGAAAAGAGAACAGTTGTGCTGGAAATAACTGGTGTCTTTGGAAACAAAGTGGTAGCAGTTGACCCCGACCTCTAGGTCCCCCCTCTTACTTCTATTTCAGGACTTTTAAGATTCAGTGCAATTCACCCCTCTTGGAATATTGCAAAAAATTCTCCACCTCCAGCCTCTCATCCGGAAGTTAATAACATTTTGCAGCTCTCCTTAAATAAAATCCAGCCCATCCTGGATCAATAAGACTGATGCCTATTTCCCTAATGGCAGCCGATTGCCATTTGCTATTCAAATCAGACTAGATAAATTACAGTACATGCCAAGGAACAGGCCAGTGAATTAAGACAGGCCTCCTGAGGACCAGCGATATTATTAATCTTTTAAGACACTATCATATTTCTTCTTGACAGTGTGCGTAGACTCTCAGACATGCTGCACCCAGATTGAAATATCAGCTGCTGCAAAAAATCAATAGCGTTAGAAACACAATAATTTTCTGTCTGCAGGGCCCCCAATAAGCAACACTTGTGTTTCTCCTCCTTTCCACATCTCTGCTCCAAATGCATTTGTTTTAAAACCCAGGCCTCAAATCTGAATAATAATTGTGGTAGGCAAAGTTGCTTTTGTTGTCATCCTTTGCCACAGAAGCCACAACTGTGATTCTTGATAAGGTTGCGGTTCTCAGAGACAGCGTAAGGTACTCGAGGGTCAGATACTCACCTAGTGTATTTTATCCTTCTCCCCACACCCTCCTGCTCAGTCTCTTGCTCTCTCACTGCAGGCTTTATAAAGACAGATATTGCTAGAGCTCCCGCTATCCCTAAGAAAAATGAAAACAGGGACCTTGGACCTGAACTGACAAAGGGAGACTGTACATGACAAGAAAGCAAAAAGCTTAAGGGATTTCTCTTCACACTGGCAACAGAAAGGGTCAATTCCAACAATTTTGATCTCTTTAGACCTGTGGACGAATTCAATAGAAGCTCTGACAGCCAAGTAAGCTGCCCACCTTTATGCTCAACTACTCTTTATGCTAAAGGGGAGAAAGATTCTACAACTGATAACTGTTCCAAAAAGGGTATTTATGATTTACGAGAGCAGCGGGCTTAGGGAAAAATGTGTAGCTTAGGGGATTCACCACACAATGTTAAAATAAGGTTTCTCCTCACCCTTGACATGATATAGTTTAACTGTGTGAAAAAAACAATTATAAAACACAACAAAATCAGAAGTCTCCACACAATTCTAAGCATGAGAATATTCTGCATATAACGGGCTAAGAAAAACATCTACAGAAATGGACCAGAGTGGATAAATCAACTCCAGGTTGGCTAAGCTGCTATTCAAGATTGCCAGATTGCTGGCATCCCAGGTCAACAGTGACCAGAAAGAGTTGATGAATGTCCCAATCGGGTGAGAGTAGTAAGGCGATGAAATCATTCAAGTTACATCACAATTAGCAGTTGCCTTCTGCCCTTAAACATTGGTAGCAGTATCGGGAGGACTGGAGACCAAAAATATTAACTCTCTTCTGGCGCTTGCAGAATTTTGGGGGCTTCAATTCAACCTCTATTTAAAAAGTGGGGTAAGCATGGCCACAAGCAATACAAACATAGCCCTGCCTTCTGGTGAATGCTAAGGTGACCTGGCCGTTGGCCATGGCATATCAGCAGGGCGCTCGTTAGTGAATGGATGAGGAGTCAGCCTGTGCGGTTGTGGGGTATGCTCTACCTTCTTTATGTTGAGCAGAGGACTTGGTTCCTCTTCTCCTTCCTCGGGATTCTCAGCACAGCACCTAGTGCACAAAGTGACACGCTTAGACAAAAAGGAGAGCGAACCGCCATCAGGCTTGTTGCTAGGAAGGGGGTAATTTTAATTAGACCTGGCCAGTAGATGAGAATTTTGCTTCCTTTATTCGGACAGAAATAACAGGTTTTGAACATTCTAAAAAACAATATGCTGGCCAAATGCCTTCAGACCTAAATACCTGAGGTTTTCAATCTCTCTGTCACCAGAAGTGACCAGAAAGTTCTCTTCATCAAAGTCTTTGTGCTATAGAGAAAAGGGAATATAATGATGAAATGACACCTTGTCAATAGTGTTCTGACCAGCTCTAAAATTAATACAATGGCACCATGATGCAATTTTCAACTAGAAAATGAGTTACTTCCAAGTAACTTGCATATCCGAGGAGCAGACTTGAGATTCAGCTGTTGCTCCTGATTCTCCATGAGTTGGATTTGATTCGCGCATCTCAGTGGAACTGCTCCTGATATATACAAGTATCACTCTACTTCCGATAGATTTTGTTTGTGTCATGTGGGGCCTAGGAATATGTTGATAACACTTTGTATTATTTAATTTCATTGTTGTTTTTTTTTTTTTCTTCTGAGTTTGTCACCTACCTAAATTAAATTCCGCTTTCATTAATCCAGGAAAAACCTGCCCCCAAATTAGTAAAAGATGTCTCAGTAACTATACATTAATTTGGGAAGCTGAAACCAATGTATTTGTAAACATGACCTTCTGAGCCATGTGCATATGGAGTTCAGTCTAACCTGTGGGGCTTATATGAGCATGGGTACAAGACTACAAGTGAGCAAGCAGTATGGGGGCTAAGGAATAAATACTGAACGACAGGCAAGGACAACATCATGGGCTACGAAGGAGAGGATTTGAGCCTACCACTTTTCCTCTCCTATCCTCAAATCACTCCTCTGCTTGCTTCTCCTCTTTCTCCTATAGTCTCCTCCTACCTCTCTACTTCCTCTAACTACAGATCATTGCTGCTTTGATTTTGCACAGCAAAAATCATTAGCTCACACAGTACTAGGGCTAGCAGCAGCATAAGTTTCGTAGAAGATGTCATGGCATCTATTCTAAGACAACTGGGACCTACAAATATCACCAGGTGAGAGAGAGAAGAGAAACTCATTTCTCCAGAGCAGATAAGAGGCTAAAACGACATATACAGCCATGAACACTTTGAGTCAGGCAATTCTATGGCAGTTCCAATAACGCAGTGGTAGTCTTAAGCTGTGCCACATCTGTGCAGAAAGCCCTGAAGTTGTAACTGGGCTGCAGTATAGCATCATGGACACAAAACTTCACACATCAAAGTATTTGACAGCCATTACATTAAGAATGCCCTGTCTTTATGTTTGTAAGCATACTGAACACCTGAATATGAATTGAGGTCTTTAGAAAGGTGGGAACTTCACGTCACTGGACATTGTAACAAGGCTTTCCCACACTAAACCTGTACTCCACCTGCATGCATCCTTTTCCTGTTGCAAAGGAACACAATTTATTCTGATCAATATACACTAATTTCTTCCTTTCTTTTTAGTGCTATTACATGCTACCCTATGCCCTCCATTATCCTCGCATTTGGAAAAGAAATCATTTCTGTAGTAACTGGCCATACAACTGTTGTTCAGGTTCCCCTGATATTTTTCCCCTGGGAAGCAAGATCATCAGTGCAGTAGACTGGTATTAGCAAGGCCATGTAACTAGATGGACTCCTTCATGCTGAAAAATACTCTCTTGGGATTTAAAAGAAGCTGTGCACATCTTCCTTCTGACATTTCTGTTTCTAAAGCAAAGGATTGGATTAGACTGAGGGCAAAAGTACTGTACAAATAAAGCATTAGGGCCATCGCTGCTGGTCAAAGCTGGTTCAGAGGAGATTCTCTAGACAGCCTCCTCTGGATAGATCCTGCTGGAACTGAGTCTGCAGACTATAATGTTTAAATACCATTCAGAAGTTAAAACACTAGTGACAAACCCAGTTAGGTTTAAAGCCAGATTTCCATTGCAAAACACCCTGCATGCCATCCCTGCTGACAGGCAATGCTAGGCACCGCTGTCAGCTAGAGGGTACAAAAGGAAGAGGAAGAAAGTAAATGTATTGCAAGTTTAAGGCACAGACACATACTGCTAGCAACTGCTGTCTAATATTCTTCCTCATCCCCATTCTCTGCCCCAAGACATTGCTCTGATTTTGCAATATAGAAGAGAACTGGTCTTTACACAGAAATCTACCCACAGGCTATAATTCCAGGATACCTAAAAAGTATTCATCTTACCCTGTGCTTGGCCTCTTTAGTCATAAGTGCTGAACAAGCCCATCCTTTGATGAGGAAGCAGCACAGGGATCATCATCAAACTGTGCTCGTGATTCATTATGATAGTCTACCAGGTCATTCTATAAAAACAGATGGATAGAGATGGAAATTGCAAGTGCTTTTAGGGGAGAGGAGCTGGGAGAAGAGTGACAGTGCAAGATCTCCATGCTAGAAGGGTGGAATAGAGAGTCAAAAATGCAACTCAAGTGGTATGGGTTGTACAGAATACCTCATGTGAGGAGAAGAAGAAAAAGGAAGATCTGGCTGGAAACAGTCAAAAGACAAAAAAGATGCAAAAGGAAAAGCAGAGAACATTGAATGATAAGAAAGTAACATGAGATAAATCAGGATTTTGGGGGTGGCTGGGGGAAGAAAGCCTTAGCATTGAAAAGATGTCAGCAAATTCAACCAGACTTCACCCAACCAGCACAGGATGGAGTGCCCTCCCTGAAAGCTGCAGCTAGGTAAAAACTGTGTTTCCTTTTCTGGTCATTAGGATCTATGTCTAGCAATAACTTGAGAGCAAACCATTTTTGAGGGCTTTGTCAGCTATTCTTCTTTCCATACCACTGCCACAACCTCCCTGGTGGCATGGCCAGAAAAATATCCAAATAAAGCGTGTATTAGAAAATTTGGATCTTCTCACCTCTTGTTAATGATTTGGTTCAGCTGCGGTCAGAGGTGACGGGAAGTCGCTGGTATACAGTGAGCTCTCTGAAACGAGCCTGGAAAAGGTAATGAACTTCTCCAGAATAAAACTCTCCATGGTACATTGAAAAGAAATTGCTGCCAGCGCTCCCTGGTTGCACCCTTAATAAAGGAGGTCAGGGAGAAAGAAGGCCTGACACTGAGAGATCAGGAGCATCCTAAATCCTCCCTTTGCTCTCAGTGCCTCCTGTTGCAATGAGATCCCACACAGCTGCGGGAACTGAGCCATACACCTGTGCAAGACACGTTAAGTAATGCGTAAGCCATGGCCTCTTCCTTTGTCTGAAGAAATACTCCCTCCAAATCGTGGCTAGTATCTCCTAAGGGGGGTGGGAGGGAACATCTCACACTGTGGCAGCCCCGCTGCCTCTCTCACATGGGTAGAAGTATGATTTCTCACACTTGCACGACTCTATCCCTGCACTGGAACCTCTGGTGGAGACACTCTCAGATCAGTTACAGGTTTTAATTATGAGATGACAGTACCGATGGCTGGCTTGGCTTGAACCGGCATGTGTCACTGAAGCCGGTGGGTAATATGTAAGAAAGAGACCCAGTTTAATTAGCCTGAATATTTTACAATGAGTATTTTCTACAAGCAAACCCTCCCACATCTTATTTGTCACCTGTCAGGTTGCTGTTCTTATCCACCATGATCTCTCCTTGCCTCTTTGTGTCATGAAAGACCAATGGTGAAAATGACAGACAGATGCAAACAAGATTTTGGTAATTAAAGCACTGTGGCTGGTGGTTGTTTGAACATCGTTTTATTTCTTCCAATCAAACAAGTCCTTGGACTTCACAGCCCTAGAGCTTCAGACAGGGGTGAAGCTGATTATATTATGACATTACAGTGCAGACTGGCAGATCAGACAAAGTGGATTTCACTCAGTAATTAAACTGCAGTATCTTTCGTCTGAAGTCCAGGGCAGGATTAATCGAAAGGTAGCTCTTTATCATTGCGATTAGTGCTGGGATTTGAAGAGTGAGTCCACAGATTTCTGATTTGATAGCTTGTCCTGGGTACCAGCTTATGGGTGGCTGCACATCTGTCTGACTTGTAAAAATAGCATGAGGTCAAGATATATTTGCCAAGTTGCACCATTTCTTTTATTTTATTTTTAGCTTGAGGAAATTCAGATTGATTTAAATATTACAGTGTCCTTTGTCTTTCTGTGGCAGTATGAAGATTTCTACTTAAGACCTGTTAACATAACTCTGTCCCCATCCTAAACTGCCTTGTATCTATAGGACAGACTCACAATTTTCTCTGATCTTGGGAAACAGAACAATACAAATTTAAAAGACAATAGCTTTATAGCTACTATAAAATCATCTAGCAAATCAAGTTTCAAGCTTTCAAGGAGCTCCTAAGATTTACTGGATGAAAATAGATTCTTAAGGTTTTGGTTTTATGTCAGCATTGTATAAAATCCCTAACAACAAATGCCACTGATGCTGCCTTTTTTTTTTTTTTTAAAAAGTTTCCAAAAAGCTTTCAATGCTCCTGCTTCTCCTCACAACTTTAATAAACACAGAGCTGGGAAAATTTGCTCTGTACAGCCAGACAGTTTCCTTATGCTCCTGGCTGGGCAAACAGAACTCCTAGCACCTGCCCTGATTTACTCACTGGAGGAGATTATCTACAAGTGGAAGCAAGGCAGGGAAAAGCAATGGATATCTCTTTTTACTTTCTTCTGCAAGTAGTCATCATCTTTAGGAAACAGAAGACTCAAGGAAATAGAAAGAAAAACACTATTTCTTCCTCCCATCAGCAAAACAGAGTTAGGATCTTACTTCAAATTCCGGAGATACTCTCTACCTAAAATTTGGTGCAGACAATGCTGTTTCTGGCTAGATTCTAGGGGGAATACTCCAGTAAGAATTCCAACTCCCCAAAAGTGTGTCAAGGCTGAAGTCATGTACATTTTTAGGTTCCTTTCATTACGTTTTCAAGCCATGGCAGTCACAAAAACCGGTGAGCTACAGGCCACTATTACTAGGTTCCAACTTTTTCCCCAACAAAGGCTGATAAAAAAAGAAATGTATTTGTGGAAACGTCAATAAAAAATTATTTGCAGCTGAACAGGGTTTTTGCAAGACAAATGCTTTTACTGAAAACGTTAGGAATTTTTGTGGAAAAGTCTCAGCTGAAAATCAAAAGTATTCTCTCTGGAAGTCAATTTTCAACAGAGTCCTTTAAAATTTTTAGCCTTAAAAAAAAAGGCACAATTTACACTGTTTTGTTTCATCCACAGAACACACAGTCCTGTGCCTACTGCATTCTGCATGATTCAAATGTCATTTAGAATAGCTCGGCCCATCTCTACAGCAGGATAATCTCTAAAACGTCCTTTGACATTCTGCCTATAGCAATGTCTCCTTTCATTTGTATGAATCTCTGATGTAGATTATTAAGATCTGAAGCAGGGGCAATCTCTTAATTTCTACTCAAACATTTACTACAAAAAGACCCTAATTCTGTTTGGGGACTGGGGTAGTATTACAATCCAAATAACAAACTAAACAATTCCCTAGGCAAACAAACTCTTTTATTTGCAGTTTTATTGTTATTGTTATTTTTGTAATGGAATTTACAGAGGAAAAAAACCCAAATTATTCATAGCCATTCATTTTAAGTCTTGAAAGCTATTTCACAGCTTTCAGAGCCACAGAAGACCCTCAGTATCATGCAGTCTGATTCCCATACAATAAAGAACTTACAGTTCCACCCAGTAATTCCTAAAGCAATCCTAATGACTAGTGTCTGAATGGGCACATACCTTTTACTAACACATAAGATCTTAATTTCAGGAGTTAAACCAGCAGAATATCACAAAATACCTTGGAAATTTATTTTAATAAGTACTTGCACTGCCCAAACACTTATAAGTGGGGAGAGATGAGGAAATCTAGCCAAGCAAACAGGCAGAGGCACAGAAACGTCGTACAGATGAATGATGAATAGTGCGTTTCTTGGTCAACTAATAAAGACACAGATAAGTACTACCAGACAGAAGAGTTGCAGTAATTTTTGTTTAAATGGCTAGCAAAACACGTAATAAAATCTCACTGCTATACTTGTTCTTTGTAGAGGTGTGAAGGTGAGAATTTTATTCCTAGTCCTGCTGCTGATACTGTAGATACGGATGCAACTCGCACAGGGATTTCAAAGATAGTATTCAGACCACTAAACTATTCCTCAGACCAAACTGAAAACAAAATGCAAATGAACTACTGCTGATCCTGATCTCATGCTGTTTCCCTCCTGCCTTTCACCATTTTTCCCCATTTTTCCTCTGAAAATTCTAACATGTTTTTAAAATATTATTAACCAATCTAATAACCACCAGCCTTTATATTTATATTTTTTCTCATTTCTGAATCTTTGTGTTATAGCTTTGATCATAAATTCAGTGTCTTCCCTCCAATCAAAAGAACTAGAAACTTATTTTACAAACAAAAAACAAAGATCTTGACATTATCTGTTTACTTCAAGAGTAGAATCTTTAAGAAAAACGTCAGATATTATGACACTTTCAGTAACACTGCAACCACTGCCAGCAAAGTAAAACATTAATCTAGGTGTGCACATCCCTCTGGTTTTCACATCATGCGTAAACACTGAAATTCCACAAAAAGAGCCTTGTAATTTTGAGTTGCTCCGGAGAAAAGCTGGATAGCATAACATATCCATGATTTCACAAAGTGGTCAATCAACAAGCGCTTCCTACTACATAGGAACAGACTCTAAAATGCCAAATCCTGGCTTTGGGGACACAGTGGCAAATTTCTTATTAATATAAACCGGGGCAAGATTTGTCCCAGTGTAAATACAACCAGAATTAATGTTATGTTTTACAGAGTTCCTGAAGAACTACAAATTTCTTCCACCAACCACCTGGAAAATGGGAAAAGACATGTCTTGCGGCATGATGTTGCTTTTTGAAATTAAATCACAGCTGAAAGCTTGGATAAGTCCAGCTAAGAGAGGAAGAGAAATTCCCAGCCATCAATACCAAAAGTGACTGCATATCTTCTCCAAATTCAGAAGATGCTGTCAGCATCCAGTTCCTAGGCCATATGTTAGTCAGATGAACTAAATGAATCCATAAACCTAACCAGGAAGTTATCATGAGGGCTGAAACTGTGATGCACTGATTAAGAATCTGTTTTTCTCAATTAAAGACATAACCATAATTACTTTCAGTTGAGTCACTCACACTCTCGTAATGTACCCATCCTCAAATGGTATTTAACATCATATACTAAGTATGTCAAGCATTCGTTCCATTAATAATACTTTGTACTTCTATTCTGCTTTTTATCCCAGGAGCCCAAAGCACTTTGTGATCATGAATTAATCAATGCTACCACCTCCTCTGCATTGGAAATAGCTGGCTGGAGTCCACTCAGTGACCCTGGATGATAGCTGGAGATGTGATCCTCACTCTTCTTATCACCCATCCCAAGTCTTAACCAGAAGATAAATCATCAAGTAATAAAACTGAGTGACAGTGGCTTCCCCATATTCACTGAGTACTGAGCACAATCAAAATAAATTTGTCACAGTAAGCAGAGATCATAAACTTTGCCTTTACCAAGATAGAGCATATGAACAACAGAAATATCAAAAATGAAAAAAAGAAAAAGCACAACTTACAATTTCCTAAATTAACACCAAGTTTGCCAGGGTAACAGTATCTTATTCCACTGCATAATCATTAGGCAGGTTTACAGTGTCTCTCTCCCATGCTACGCTTACAGGCAACAAATGAGACTGTCTAGTGTGGAAGATTAACAAATTGGAGAATCAAATAAACAAACTGATCTTGCTAATTTCTATTCTCCAAGGTTGGTTCTAGGTGAAGTTTCATGAAATGAAACCCTTCAGCACTGATCGTCCACAAAATACAGGTTTCTGCTATAGATTGCTTTCTGGAAAAGGTTTAAACAGGACTGGCAATATTCAAAAGCCCCTCAGATTTCACCACCAAAGAAATCTATCCTTTCAGGTCCCTCTAAATAGAGCTCAAAATCCTGAAATACTTCACTAACTTTTGATTTCATTTTTACTTAGGTAAAATACTTACTGAAGTCAATGGGAGCTTTGCTGGAATAAGGACTGAGAAGAGAGTTTGTAAAAGACATTATTCTTATTTTCATGCTAGAAAATAGCTGCAGGATAGTATCAGTGCATGAAATGTAAGAAGAAGGTTCAGACTTCAAAGTGTTGCTTCTAATAAGGATTTCTCAGTGGACCAGACTGATCACGTCCGATTAGTTGATACCTCACATGATATATAACCTTATGTTACCAGCTTAAAAGAAATAATGCCATTAATGATACCTGTAGAATAGGACAAGGTCAACACATGCTATACATTATGTAGAATTCTAATCCAACTGTTTAAAACATATGGTATACACCTTGAGTAACTTCAGATAATACACATTTTTCCCTCGTACTCCAGCATTTAACAAACTGCAGATATTTAATACATCCTTCTCTTATCCTGCATAGATTTCAGTAACATGGACATGAATTCTGTTCTTCACTTTTTTTTGATATGTATTGCACTTAATACAGAAGTTAAATACAACAATTGAACTTTTAGTAAATTTTTCTATGATTAGTAGGCATGAATACATGGCAGTTTGGGAACTCAAGTCATATTCACACCACTCAGCATATGTGCTGAGGGGGCTTTTATACTGTGTCAGCTATATGAACAGTTAAACTGTATGCTAATTATTCTCAACTGCCCATCGCACCCTCAGTATATGGTACAATTAGAATGAGCATTTATAGGTAAAAATATTGGTAAAATTGGCCTGTGGGCTCATCTACATTGCCAGAGGATCGCTGATGTTATCAAATCAGCATTAATGAAATCAGCTGGTCTATATCTGGCCTCCCTTCTTTATATGATACACCATTTTAACAGAGAGTCAGAAATTACATCTAAGAACTGCTAGTAAAAGGACTTCTCCTAAATTACTATATGGTAGGATTATCAGCAGTAAATCATACGCTAGATGTGGTCACAAGTATGTAAAGTTTGTTTTTTAGGGCTCAAGGCGCCTGCTTAAACAGAGCTTTCAAGTGCCATCAGAAAAGCCCTAGAGCTTAAGCACATCTAGATGTGCTAGCCATCTCTACATGGCTAGCAGATATGACCTACCACTTCTGAGACACCTGTCTTTTGGGAAAAGCAGCTGAAGGCCAGGAGGTGTATCCTACAGCATCTCAAATGGTACCAAATACCTGTGTTTGAGCCCTTATTGTACAGACAGTGCATGTGTATACCTTTCCATCTACTCATTGCTTTCAGACCTTCTTATCCTCAGGAAAAATATAAGAAAATCATATTCCTTCTGTTTCTGGCCAAACACAAAATAAGATATTAATGAAAAACTCTGCTCACAAAACTCCACTTTATGCCCTCCATGTCTTGGCTGAGGAAATTCATACTCTCTCTCTGCAAATTAAACTGGCTCTAACACATGCAAAATTTCCTCTGACTGAGGGAAAATCTGGAATTCTAAGAAAACACATCACTTTTACGTTTTATAAATACACTGAGCTCAATCCTGACAGTCACAAACAAAGTCGTGACTGAACAAATTGTGTTGGACTGCATTTCCCCTGACTCTTGAATTTTCCTTTCAAGATTATGAGATTGGAGTTTCCACACTAGATCCAGAGTCTACACTAGTCTCTTACACCAGCCAACACACTTAACCCACTGATTTCAAATGTTTGCCCAGATGCTGCAGGACAGTATTATTTGCTCTTGTTCTCACCTTCCTTCTTCACCCACTGCAAAAACTGCTGGGAAGACAAGCTGACGTGAAGAGACTTCTCTCAAAAAACAGAAATACCTCCCTGTAAAGCTCACCCAGTGCGTTGTCAAATTTCAGAAATACGAGTTTAAAAACACAGACACTTATCCATATTTATTCAGGATCTCACAGAGATGGTAAATACTATTAGACAGGGGTTTTAGGATAAGTAATATCATCTTCACTACTCTAAAAAAAGAAGCTCAACAGTGGCAGAAGCATTCAAACTGCAGCCTATATTCTTATGATTCTACAGTTTCCTTTTATTTCACCCGTACTTGCTTTTTTCACTGGCAGTGGTGGTGCTTTTCGATGGCTGTATTTTCCCCAATATGTCTATTAAGAACGAGACTTTTGGTTTAGAGCACTGAAAGATTTGGTGGTGCAATGTGCACCCACAAAGGAGACATGGGTTTGGATTGAAAGCAACCTCAGGGACCTCGGTCAGTGGAGCACAGACATATTATAACCACACATTTATTGAAATGGGAGACTCCTCATGCAGAGTGCTACTGTTGAATTCTTGAGTGTTTTTCTTTCAGAGGCAGTATACTGTCTCTGAATTCAACAAGAAATCAAATTAGGACTCTTGGGTTCCATTTCTAGCCTGCCACTTACCCATGATAAGATATTGGGCAAATCATTTAACATAAATATGCTTCAGTTTACAGAGCTGAAACACTACACATGGGTGTAATAAGACTGATGAAGAGTACTATAATGGTATTATTGAAGTGCTTTCTCCCAGATTTTTAAAATTTCTTATCGAAGGTTCTCTTAACCCTCCTTGCTGAATTTTAAAGCCTACTCATTTTCTTTAGAATCTCCTTTCCAAAGGACAAAATTTTTAAAATGTCTGAAGATTTCCTTCAGACAGGCATTTGTACAAGATTTTAGAATAAGGCTACATATGGTGCCACCAGACTAAAACAATTTAAGAAATTATTGCCTTCAGTTCCCAACAGAGAGGGACATAATATTTTCCCTGTCTTTATCTGACTTTAGCTTATAGTTCTGGGTACGTGTGAGAAAGGGCAGCTGTTTCCATCATCTCAGTCCTGCCCGAGAAGCCATTCTGTTTCACTCGGTTTGGTCTGTGCTTGGGCTCTACCAAGCAACTATTGGTTTTTGTAACTTTTTCAAACCAATGAAATTATCTTAAATTCAGTCTTTTAATGCACAAATTAATGTTCACCAAAACCCCGAGGATCATATGCAGCAGATTACAGTACAGTACTAAGGGGAGTCAGGCTACAGCAATTAATATTTAAGAGAGACCAATAATTTCATATACAGACAAATTTAGCAATAGTGTAAGGTACCCATGCTGAGACTAACAGACGTATCTACTCAGTGGTAATCTTTACTCATAGAATATGTGAAACTAAAGAGAGCTCATAAAATGTAAATGCAAACCATTTAAGAGCTAATAAGAAGTCTCATCATTATAATTACATACCAAGTAAGAGAAGTCCGTCTTCTCATAACCTGCAAAGCTGCATAGTGCTCCCATTTTACACACGGAAACAGAAAAGTGGAGACTAACGCTTCTAGGACAACTCCCTAATTTCAGTTATTCAGCTTGAGGCACCATGCATAGAAGAATCTCAGATAACTTTTAAACTGCTTACAGTCTTCTTCCAGACTTCCTTTATAGTCTGTGAATAGAAGTGAGCCCTTATATGAGGGTCTATTTCAGATGCCTTTCCTTGTGACAGGCTGAATCACACCTCTAAGTGCCTAATACTCTCCAGCTGACTGCAAAGGGAGTCCAAATGAGGATGGAGGTACCTGAACCATAGGCAACTAAATGCCATCGAGATCCTTTGACCCTGGTTTTCAGAAGCTCTGAGCATCTCTGGCACCTAATGAAATCCATAAAAGCTACAAGTGCTTAGCCCTTATTTGAACCAAAGGAACTTTCCAGAATTAAAGCACAATAATTGGGAAATCATGTTGTGAATTCATTAACAGTTTGTTAATTCAAAACATTAACATCATAAGCACAGGGTAGGAGCCTTACTGCTCCTGCAGTTTTTTTTTTTAAGATGATGTCATCTCTCCAGCTACAAGTAATACAACGTTCAGACTGGCTATGAGGAAGTCTAATACAGGATGCTCCACTAGAGACACCATCACTAACCAGAATCGGACCTCTGGCACTACCCTACCAGGAAAACTTTCCAATTAGCTCTTCTGTTGCAATAGCACACACTGTACCTGCTTTAGAGCAAGACCATTCTTCAGCAAATGAGACTGTCACCAAGGGGGTTTCTACAGCTTTTGTGGAAATTGTGCAGTCACCTCTCTTGCTCTTTGCAAGTATTCTTTTTCCTCCTTTCCTCTTCAGTGAAAAAAAGAAATTTGATTTTCACAGATGGAAAATTAAGTATCGCCAGGATGGTCAATATACCCAACAGCCATTCAAACTGGTCTGATAAATGAAAGTATTTAAATAGTTCCACCAAAATAAGCAACAGAAGGTGGGAAAAGAAATGCATAATTATGCCAGCTAATAGGGTGCTGTTTATGTTATACCAATTGGAACATCACAAAGTACACAGAACACAAACTGCTACTAGCATTTTTTGCATGCCTTAATATCTGCATACTAAATCACAGGTATGTGTGGTATATGAAATTTAGAAGGGTATCAGTTAGCTTAGTTTCTCTAATTGATGCGTCAGCATTGTCAATTGGTCGTTCAAATCCCACTGCCAGGAAGATGGCTCAAAAATATAAAATGGCCAATCCCAATCATGATGCAATGTGATCACTTTAAAATAATTCCATTCCCTACATGATGTCTCCAGGTTTGCAGGTGGTGCATGTTAGAAATACCAGAGATGAGGTAAACAAGATTACATAAATTAACAGAATCACCCTTCTCTTTCACATGGTCACCCTGACCTCCAAGGGCCCAAATAGTGAAGAAAAGGCCACAAAGTAGGAGTGGAGGGAACGTTCTCATGGCTGTCCTTTCTTTCCCCTTCACTAAGTGACTTTTCAGGGACTTTCGTGCATGTTAAGCATCTTTTTTGCATTGCTTAATATTGTTATTAATAATTCATATTTTTGTCTTTCTCCTCTCACTCTGACAACTTTTATTTTAATCAATGGGCATGTGTCAAATTGCTTTGTTATTTATTTATAATGTAAGCTGACAAAAGAATGGGATATGTGGTATAAAGCTGGGAGAGTGTTTCTTTCCTACAGCTGATATCGTCGGTAATAACTATGTATCTTGTTCTCATCAGTAGTGTCCAAAAAACTAATTTTGCCACAAATAATGGAGGACATATTTAGTAGATTTGTACAACTGGATGTGTCTCCTCTGTCCCCATGTTCATGCACTGAAATAAAAGTTGAAAATGTAGGTTTATTTGTATGCATGCACATTATCTTTGAGAAAGAAAAGGAGCAGAGCGCACAAAGGTGTTAGTAACAACGTACCAAATACTGATGCACTTATTCAGACAAATGTATTACTCAGATCAATGTGCTTGGTCCCCTAATATATCAACAATTTTCACAAGCTGTTATGGCAGAATCCCGTACCACTCTTTTCAGCTAACAAAGCCCAAACAGAATGACTAACTTCCCCAAGACTAGAGAGGAATTCAGTAACACAACGCCTGCTTCAACTTGCCTCATAAAGCTGGGAAAACAATTAAACGTTTCCTCACTGAACATGTGAAAAGTAAGCTGCGTATTACAATTGGCTTCCACATTGGATTTGACTCTTACACCCCTTTTACGCACACATATTTTACCTTGACTGCTACTTGAGAACTCATTTAGTTACTCTCTGGATTTATTTTTTTCAAATAGTAAAAGCATCTCACAGTTCCAGCTGAATGAAATTCAACATTGTGACTGTCTTGGTGTGTCCTGAGGCAGGAGGCAGCCCTGTCTGGACTGTGGGAATGGTTTGGTGGAGCTTAGGATTGTATTCGGCAGCAATGTTTGCATGCTGGACAGGATGTTGTCATACAGGGTGTAGTCATTGTAAAATAAAATAAAGCACAAAGCTATGAAAAAAAAGGATTAGACACTTTTTTTGGATAACAAGGATACTGTGCCATGCAACTTGTAATTCAAAGGAGGGCATAGACTGAGGTTGTCTACTTAGACTCTTTCTGCCTGAAAAGCTCCTACTTCCCATTTTCCTATAGTCACCACCACGTGTTGAGCACTCGGTGGGGACGTGTTTGAACGTTTTATTTCCAAGCCTAGTGAGAGGGTTGGCACAATAAAATAGCATCACTTTACATCCTGTGCCAAGCACAATGTAGTATCAGCAGATACTAGGTCCAGCAGAGTTACCAGCTCTGAAAGCCAACCAAGTGACACAGCACATCAAAAATCTCAGAACAACCATATAGGCTGGCCAGTGAATTTGAGAAGGTACGTCAAAGAAAGGAAGGTAGAGGATTATGTCATTAGAGCATTACGTTGTTAGAGCTATGGTTTGGGGGAGGGAAGAATTTACTTTGATTTTCAGAATAAACTGCCATAGTCTACACACACACATTTGCTTTTATTTTCAAGTTAGCTGGTGTTTCATTCTGTTTTAATTAATCCACCATGGAAGGGAGAATAAAAATTGAAGCATTTTCTTTGATGTTATCCTAGCCTTAATGTTTTCTTTCAATGCCTTCTTCACCACACACATCATGCTGAGAATAAGCATGGCATTCAGAATGAGGATTGTCCCTCCTGATTTACAATTCAGGGATACAAAGAATGCAAATGTCTATTTCTTATGAGTAAAGACCAGTTGGTAGCCAGATCTCCTCCACCTTAAGCCTGCTTTTGATACAGTTATTAGAGAATTCAGACTCCAATATGGCCATAATAGAAGTGGACAGTTCACATATTTCTGTCATGAACACCACCAGTAAGTGAATTTCCTCTTGTCTACGAAATAAGGGACTACTCAGATTTTGAGTGCCAGAGGAAACTACGGCCATTTCACATACTTTGAACAACAGAAAAACAGTAAAACCAGGATAACTCTTAGGTGTCATAACTAACGCCGCCGCATAATCAGGGATCAGGCACACACAGCATCTAGACAACCTGAGAATTGGAGAGCATTGCCCTTCCCCAGGGAGAGGAACCCAGCAGTCCAAAACTTGTGAAACTGCTGGGGAATTAGTCTGTTATCTCTGACCCCAGAAGGCTAGAGAGTGCTCTCCTCACCTACCTTCCTCTCCCAGAAGAATCTCACAGAAGTAGTTTTTTTTTCTATTCGTGTTGCTAGTTAGGAATGGCATAAGCAAGTAGAAAGAGAAAAGCATTCTTGTCTAGTATACTTAACAACTTTATGAATTTCAAAAGGCCAGAGGAAAACCCTCTGGATGCACAAATAAGCTGGGCTGCAAGACAATTAAAAAACTAAGCAATTCTGAAATAAGGCTAGTGTGCTGGAAAGCACCAACTCTCCCTGGATATGAAATAATGCCCATTTCTGTTCGTTGTCTTCCCTTACCTGATTCAGGAACACAAATGCAAAGGTGGGTATGAGTTATTCAGTTGTTGTTGGGGGTTTGTTTTGTTTGGGTTTTTTCATATGAACCTGGTTTTATTTAGGGGTGAGATTTTCACAATATGCAGTACTGGTCTATTGCATCTTAAGCGTATGGTAAACCCCACATTGACTTCCATGGACATGAAATAAAGTCATTGCCGACTTTTGAAGAATCCCCGCAAATCTAAAATAATCATTTAGTGTCAGTATGTATCTGATGCTTACAGGTGGTCCTGTCTTTTCTCACCATAAATTTTTCGTGTCCTACCAGCTAAAGCTTCTCTTTTTTTCTTCTTTTATAATATGCTTGACTAACAAATGTAGTTACATACCAAACTGATATAAAGGTACAGAAGTCTAATGCGAGAATGTGATTGCCGGAGATATTAGAGTTACCTATTCAATGCATACTGGTACATACATATCCATATAATTACAATCTGCCAGTAACATCATGTGAATGCAGTTCAAAATGTTGCTTGGTATGTGTTCAGTCTAAAATCTACTAGAGATAAAAAAAAAAGGGAGGCTTGCCCTAGTGGAGAAGTGACACTACCTAGGATTACTGATTTGATGACCTGGGTCTTGGGATGAGAGAGTCAAAACAATTGGATCATCTGAGGTAACACACAGCCTGCAAGAACAAAAATCAGCTTGAACTGTAAAGGCATGTGCGTGCTTCCAAGGACTATGGATCTTCTGATTTAAACTGCGATGAAAAGGTCAGGGCATCTGTTTTTTCTTCCTCAATTGCCACTTTATTTGCTGTGTGGCCTGCTTCATTTCTCTATGTTTTGATTTCCAAGTCTTTAAATAGGAAATGTTAATTGTATACAACACCAATGCCCTGAGATGGTGTGGTGTATTTTGATCTAGTTCTTTTGCCATCGACTGAAGGGGTGTGCTATCTGGGGATTAGGTATTGTTTACCAAAAAATCCTGAGGTTTTCATGTAAAAAGTACTGGTGCTATTGCTGATGTGAAAACCAAAGGAAGTTAATCTTTTAATGTAGTCACTTTCTGAAGTATTTACTTCTACTCTACAAGCCTGCCTTATGCAGTATGTGCATTTTGAAATTAAGTATACTAAGAGGCAAGTCTTCTGATTGTATTTATCTGTGCCAGATTTAATCCTGCCTTATACACTAGGTAGACACTTTGACCTTCAAGAGGTGCCAGTCAAGACAGAATTTATCTCAGTACCTTTCTCTGCCAAAGTTTTCCACAATCTTGCTCATGTGTTTTACAGTAATACTTTCTTTTTCCCTGTTCATTAACTATTAAAATAAAATATTCACATGACAGATTTTTGCCTCAGTTTTCCCACAGCAATCATATTTCCTCACCCAAGAGGATGTCAGGAAGCTTCATTAATTGTTTCTGAAACATTTACAACTTTTCATGGAAAAGGTAAAGCATCTGTCTTCCTAAAGGAGAAAAATAATTTCCAAATGGATGAAGTATCCCAGCTCCCCTCTGAAGCACACGTATATTTTTATTCTTCTCTCAGAGATAAAGAATTTGAGACACAGATGTTACAACCAGTTTGTCAAGTTCACATGTGTTATCTAAAGACCAGAACTTGTGTCTTTTTCCCTTCAGTTCCAGTCTTTCATGTCAAAACGATGCTTCTTTGTTAAAATACCTCTGGATGTGGCAACAGACAAGAGGGTATCTGAATTAAGCAAGTCATTTCACAAGTAACAGCATTGGTGAAGCTTGGCTTCCTTTGGATTTGGGTTCCCCCCTTCTATGACATCCCAGCCAGGATATCCCCAGCCTTCCCAGCTATGACTGCCCTCTCCCGCTCTCCCACTTCTTCCTCCCACGCTCTTTTGCTCTTCCCTCTGGCCAACGCTCACAGCACCTCCAGCTCCCTCCTCCACACCGAGCAGTCGGGCAGCCAGAAGTGCTCAGGAGCAAAAAGCACAGGTGCTAACCACCAGACCAGTCCGGGAGAGCTGACTGGCCCAGCTGGCAGGACAACTCTCGTGTGCATCTCTCGAGTGCACACTGAGGGCTCCCTCCCAGAGTAATTTCTGCCTCTGCCTCATTTCTGGTTTTCAAAAAACCTACAGGAATTTGGTCTCCTTGCAGCCTCCACCCTTCTGCCAAACTTGCTTAAAACCAGATGGTTTCAAGCTAACAAGAGAGGAGAGTGGTCTCCTAGAAATGAGGCATCTTCTCACACCAGTAACTTACCAGTGTGAACACCCCTGTCACCTTTACTTGTATTTTTCTGGATTCATGGACTGTTGTACAGAGTCGTTGCAGGCCATGATGGTTAGCCCATGTGAATTACAAAGCCCACTTACAGTACCAAGAAATTACCAGCTTTTTTTTTTTTTTAAATTTTTTAAGATTTATTTTTTTATTAAAAGCTGAATTGGAGGAATAGAAATTTTTAAAAATCCTGTAAGTTTTCTAAACAAAAAAATCGAAGGTAAAAGCATCAGCAGTTGATGCAAATAGAGAAACATGCTAAAGAAAGAAAAATAAAAAGAAAAAAAGACCTTGAACTTCAAAACATATCATCAAGGATACCACCAGGGATGGCTACCACTAATTTAAAGACTGTATTGTCCCTTTCCAGAGGGTGCATTTATTTTCTTTCTTTCTACGTATCAGGACTGTAGCAGTATTTTAACACTAGGTTAAACTATTAATATCAAATGATAGGTTAGGAATGAGCTCCGCAGGTATGCACTGAAAACGTTCTCTGCTGCAAACTGAAATAGGGGGGATTGATGCTCAGAAGAGATTAGGGATATCTTTTTTAAAGCATGTCAGAAAGATGTGTTTTCAGGATAGGAAGCCACAGGGAGTTTGGGGAGGATATTGAGCCACTGTTTGCCAAGAACTTGAATTAATGTACTAAGGCTCTGTAACGATCAACTCCAATGAACACATCCAGACTGAGATCCTCTGAAGAAATTATTAGCACCCAGTTAGACTTGAAAGCAAGGCGGCATCATATGCATACTATTCTGCCTTCATGCGTAATACAGGCCCTAAAGTCCTGCCTCCTACTTGCAAACCAGACGAGCCCCATGCAAAATAAAGCTCTGTTGGGTTTCACTTGTTCAGGCTGAGACTCCCTCATCCGATTCCAGCCCTGCAGTCACCCACCGCAGCACAGCGCCACCTGCGCAGGGGAGTGCTTTAGCTTCTCCCCCATCCTGTGATCCCTCGTGCCAGGCACTGCTTGACAGCTTGTCCTGTGGTGCACTCAGCACACGGCACCCATTGCCCATGGCCCTGTACTGCAATACGACTGTGCTGCCCAAATGTCCCCATGTTCAAAGTCCTTGCAGAAGTAACACACGCTGCATCAGTCTAACACTGCGGCTCCTCTGCCGCCCTGGGGCTGGTCACATGCGGACTCCTTGGCTACCCTGGCTCACGACCTAAATAACGTACGTTCTCCTAACCCCTCTACAATGTGACCCCGATGCACAGCTCTCATGTGCTGGGCCTGAAAGCAAACAGTACATTTGGGGAGCCTTGGATTTATTTCAAAATAGATTAAATCCTTTTCCAAAAGAAACAGAAACATAAAAGCCTTTGCAATGGAAACAGTGAGACATGGGTTTCAGACTGATCAAGCTGAAGCAGTTTTCAAGGCAATCTTTTGTCACAAACGAGCAATATTTTCACTCCCTGCCCTGCAGCAGACCCCTGTGATATATTTTATTTCCTTTGCAACTGGCATCAATTCACTTTCCAAAGTCAAAAACATCTACCTTCCTTGCTTCTCTCTCTTGGGACTCTTTGAAAGAGAAGGAAATCATCAAGACTAGACTGTGTTGTGGGATTAAACATGTCAGGAGAGAAACAAGAGAGAACACAATTATAGGCATGATACATAATACAAAATAAATTGGGGAAAGGGTGAGAAGAAGAAAAAGCATAGCCAAATCATCTGAGCCATAGCTGCAAACAGCATAAATCCCCCTATAATTTGCCCAATCACAATCGCTTTGTTTAGGATTCTGCTGTACTCCGTTCCACCACTGTCTATCACTCACACACATAAAACCAATGCTGCTTTGAGCTACACTGCTTGATCATAAAAAGCCTTCCCCCTCCCAAATCTGTCCTCCTGCCAGCAAAAAAATCCCAGGTAAATCTGCCATGCAGTATCACCTCCTCACAGTACTTAGAGCTTCTGTGTCCAACTACCTTTTACCCATCTCACTTCAAGCATTATTTTCTGAGGACTGACTCACACCACCATGTCCTTTACTTCTTAGAGGACTGGGTAATTTGCCCTTTGTAGAAACATCCATTTTGTCTGATTTCCACTCTTCTTGGAATTTCACGAGGTCACATCAATTCCGTGTCACAGGAGAGTATGTGAACTGGTGTGAGGGGGAAAATCATCATGGAAAGAATAAATGTCTCCATAAAAGGACACTATCACTGCCTTACGTCTATTTACATTTCAGATGTCATCACAGTTTTGGACAGCAGCTCTCATTCTGTCTCTGACATCTCCCTATGTGGACGTATTTGTGGCATTTCTCTGCGTTTCCTGCATCATTTATACAATATTCTGAGTACAATCCTAACTGTATCCATTCTTTTGCTCCCCTTCAAAGCTCCTGCCCTGGTATACTGAAATCTCCACCACTGACCACCTTTCATATCCCAGGTTAAAGAAGCTCTCTGAAACTTCTGTTGGTTTGAATTTTCTACTGCTTCGCAATGAAGGTGTTGTATAGTAACCTGAGCAATGCTTTAAATATGCAGAAAAGAAGTAACACCTTTATAATGAAAAGGTGAGCCTTCTAGTGAGAGAGGACACATTCTAGCAGTAATGTGCAAAGAAATGCTAAAGCCTCATTACTACTTACAGCTATAGGGAGATCTCCTTCAGCTCAGCTGATAATTGTGTGGAACTGAAGGACCAGGATCACTAAGGCAATTTGTCTGAAAATAGGAACCGGAGAGCAATCTTTCCTCTAACGGTATCATATATTCACAGTTGGCTACAGTATTCTCCCATCAAGACTCCATCTTTTAAACAAAAGCAGAAAAAAATCTCCCCATTACTTTCTTTTCTCCCAACTGCTCAAAAAGTTTTCCATCCTATTCATCTTTTTCATTTTAACTTTTTGAAATGTTTTATAGCTCTTATGACTTGTTTTTCCAATTTTTATAAACTTTGTTCCAACCTGATGACTAATGGAAAAATGTTTTCATGGAAAAATTGAGAGTATGATGTACCAGATTCCATAACTCCTAGAAAAACTTTTGCATAAGATTATTGATCTATAATACCTTCTTATTCCTGTAGTCATTGATTTTAAAAGGTGATTATAGTTACTATGAATTTGTTTTCTAATAGGCCTAAAAACACTGGAACACTTTCCTTGCAATCTAGAATTTAAAGACTTTAATATTTAATGCTTGGGCTCTAAGAGCAATGTTCATTATCTGCCCTTTCCTAATTTCTCACTACTAGCTAAAATTCTGATGAGTTATCTTCTTGGTTTCCTTTACCTTTATTCCGCCCTGAAATAGAAGACCCTATTCTCCGGTACTCAAATTAGAAGGCTAGAAGTTAGGGCCTCCGTTTTTTCTACCTCCTGCAAGACAGTCGTTTTGTTGCCCTGTATAAATTACTTGCTCCTGCAAGAATAACTCTTCTGATCTCCAGAGAAAGGTTATACCACTTCATAGTCCTCCAATATCCCAAGACCAAATGCGTTTAAGAGCACCTACGCAAGGAAGGGCTCCCAGCCCTGCACTATGGCCCTGATTCAGTAAGCACATGCCAAGGATTTCAGTTGGACAGCTCAAGCTTAAGATCACAAAATTAGGGCTTAATGACTTTATTAATAATGAAGCATTTATATTCTTCAACCATTTTCATTCTGTATTGGGAATTACGGTAGTGTGAACAAAACCCTTAATGAATTGCATCTGAAGTTATCAATAGCTCACAGGAGTCAAGCTCTATCAAAATGTGAAGAACTGAAAAAGTGCAGACGTAGCTCCTTAACCACTGGAAGGCTGGCTACGTACTTTGACTACTCCATATTAAACCTGTAAGATAGGACAGATGTGACTAAAAAGAGGAAATAGTAATGATATGATTTTTCTTTCTTTGCTAATGACCTACATGTGTTGTTTTGCTTGAGGTATTGAACAATTTACTCTACACACTTCAGAAACATGTTTTGAGAAGCCTCAGTACTTAGCATTTCAACAGTAATACACTTTTCCTTTCTTAGCTTTTCCCATACAGGGTTCACAATGATCTGTAGAAGGACATATTGTTATTCCTTTGCTACTGTCCTGCTCTTGTGTGGGAAACAGACATAAAAAGAGTTGTGCAAATTACTCAGCTAGTCAATGGCCGTAACAGAATTCAGTGCAAGTCTCCATCTTCCAGCACTCTGTTTTAGCCATGAAGCTTGCCTTGTTCTTAGCAACGGATGGCTACTTTCAGCGTACAAACACTGTCCCTACATCACCCACCACAAATACAGTTTAAAAGTGTATGTATTTGGACTCTTGAAGTCCATCTTTTCACTGTTTCTCCTTTTTTTTTCTGGTTTGTCTGGGAAACAGGATTTCTTTGCATTGCAGAATCTGAATAGGGAGCTGCACCTGTTAGCTCTGCGATACCTCAGGGCTCTCTAGTGAACCATCTGCTTTTCAAAATCTATTTGTTATCTCTTGGGCAACCAAGAAGGCATAAAGTATGTTTTATCACCTTAATGCTGAAAGTGATCATTCACACTAGAAAAATATACCAGACCAGGCAGAATTTTTACTAAGGAAGAAAGGAAGAAAATTCTTGGTGGAAGGCAGGGAGGGGCAAGAAGAGGAGGCAAAAGAAGGGAGAAGGGGGATGAAGCGAGAGGAAAGGAATGGGAATAAAACTCACTTGCTTCCAGCAAAAGTCAACTCGATGTGCTCTACTTGGACCCAGGGACTTCGTATTACATATTTCTATAACATGCCTCTATATATCTGCAGTAACAAATGATAAAATTTGACAATCTAAACTGAAAAAAAGGTTTTCCCAGACATTTTAATGTGACTGCTGGCCTTGAATTAGTGCTTGAAACACGCATCTTTCAAAAGAATGAAGTATCGCAGCGCCACCCGAGGAACAGTCCTGGGCTTTGCCTATGTTTTCCAGTAATAGTAGACCAACGACTGATTCATACTTCCATTATATCACAATTGTGCTTTTGTTTGGCACCCTCTCATCTCTTGCAAGTCACTTGCAGATGGTCTAGAAGCCACAGAACAAGCTGTACTTCCTTTCCATGTCAGCCATCCCCATCTTATGGAATCCTTCCAGTTTGCTGCACACAAGGTACAAGGATCCTTATCCTCAGATCTCTCTTTTGACTTCAAAAAACTTTCCTTAGGATTCTGTAGTTAGCCTTTCCCATTACCAGAAATAAAGAAATAATTTGCACTGCTTCCATCTCTCAATGCACGGTAAGTTCATGGCACCCAACTCAGGAAAAGGAAACGGAGGGATCTGGTGGGGTTGTTCAGTGCCTCACACGACAGGGGGTCCAAAGGAAATACTTTCCAGAATACTATAATGCGGTTACATAAATTGGTGTTATGCCATCGCTTCGGATTTTGCAGTCAACCCTGATCACCCTGTCTCAAATAGGATAGAGAAGAAACAAAAAGGGATCTGCGAGTAAACAAGAGACTCATTAAAGCCCTCAAGAGCTTTCCGTATGCGAAAAGTTTAGAAAGCTTCAAACTGACAGAGAAAATTGAAAAGACTGAACATAGTGGAAGTGATATAAATGTAACTGCACAGAGAAAATAAAATAAATCTGACCTCCCAAGAAAAGAGGGGACAGTCATTAAAACTAAAAGGCAGAACATTAAAACCAATAAAAGGATTATTATTTTTCATCTACATACTATATAATTAACTTGCAGTACTCTGTACCCAAGACATCAGAAGGGCTAAGATTTTATGAGTTTAAAAAGGACTAATTATTGCTACAATAATAATAACAATAATAAAAACCATTATAATAACGATAAATATATTATAATTATAGAAATAATTAGCATAGTACTGAATAAACAGAATATCTACAATTATGGTACAATAAAGTATGAGGACTGAAAACTGCCCACGTTTAAAGACATAAGCCAACTTCAATTTGATACCTATTAAGGAGAAACTACCCCTGTGGGAAAGGTTAAATCACCATTACTCTTTACCGGGAACTTAGCATTTTTTCTGAACGACACGATACTAGGTTCTGTGATGCTTACCGTGTGGCTTTCTAGAGGGGTGTCTGCAATGCATAAATACCCATCAATCGAGTATTCAGCTTGGATACCCCTCCTGACAGGGTCTGTACAACCAAAAGCAAATCCCTATAAAATCAAAAGAACATTTTTGCTCTTCAGGGGTACATGCTATTTTCATTTACTTGTGAAAAGTGAGATTGTTTTGGCCATTCCTTTTAATCCACATGATGAAATGGGGAGCAGAAATGAAGAACAACATTTTGTAGGTTTGATAAAAAATGGTAATGTTACTGTTTTGTTATTTGATTATTAAGATGTGAATAAGAGTCATATTTTAAGGCAGAGTATTCTTAACCACCTATACATCTCCAAGCCCTAACAGGCTTTTTTACTACTAGAAAATGAAGTTTGCATGTGGAATAAACAAAAATAAAATTCTCCATGAATTTAAGCCAGCTCACGGAGATCCAAAGGAGCCTCCTTTCTTATGGATTTCTGTCCACATTTAGTCTCTGATATGTAATTTTGGGTATAACTGTGAGGCAGCTTCTCCCTCAGTGGGGTCATTAAAAGAGCTTTTCCCCTTTGAACAGCTGCCTACTTCCAAAAAACATGTGGAAGCATAGGTATCTTGGAGACTTTCACTCATCAAACTTGGCTGAAAGTGGTCAAATTCAAAAAGGAAAGGAATAGGAGACAGGTAGGCAAACTGTACACAGGAGCAAACAGAGTGGGTTCCCAGACACCTCCTCTCCCTGGGGAGCCACACCGAGGGAAGCCCTAGGGATGCAGGCAGTCCCTAAGAGTTGCTTAGAAAAAAGTTCCTTCCCTGCAGCATCTCACAAGCATTCCTCCAGTGAAATTAGACTGCCTAGCAATACAAGCACGTAGGGGCATTATGTTCCTGCCCCACATTAAGCTGATCTATAGCTTTTTAATTAGAGGCACCTCTCTAAAAGCCGGAACCCATTTAAACTAAATAAAACTGGGCCATATACTTTCTCCCACATCGATACATCTGTGCTGATAGAAAAGCATACAGCCTAGAAGACTACCTCCACTTCCCCAACTTTTAGACAAAATATAGCTGTGAAACCAAAACATCAGAAACAGAAAAAAGTAGCAGTCCTGTAAACAATGGACCATCTAAAGCTTCAGAAGAAATATATGCAGTAATACACACATTCTTACCTGCACAAGTCTGTACCATCAGCCTTTGAGAGTTTTTTTTTACATCTACTCTGTAACGATGCATTTTTTGAAAATTGGAATGCCAAGAATTTAGGAAGAGAGCCACAGCTTAAGAGAGCAATTATTTGCCAGTAAATACTCAATTTGCTTGTCCTGTGATTTTTCTTCTCCTAACTCGCCCTCTCCATAATCCGTCTCTTGCTGCGTCATGAACACAAGAAGTCTTTTCTTCATAACATAACAGTTCAGTTTGCTATTTTGATAGCATTAATTAAGAATTCCCTCTACTGGTCATTTTCTATACTCTTACAAATAGCACCTTGAGCCCCGGACATTAGAAGGCAGTGAGTCAGTGTGTGGGATTCAGCCACCGTTTATAAACACCTTCAACCACATTCACCCAGTTTACAATATTCAGGACATCTCAGCTGAATTACTGCTTTGTGTCCAGTTTGTATTCAGATGGGGGCCATATGTTCCTTCATGTATTAGAGCAGAGCTCATTAGCACTGCTGCAGTCAAGCCACAGCAAACACTTTTTTCCTATCTTGCCTCCATTTTAACCTGATTAAAAACATTTTCTCCAGGGTAGATTTCTGGAAGAGAACTGCTCAAATCAAAAGTACTGTTACAATGGATATGTGTAAATTTAAAATTACGTTTAAAATTAGCAGCTGCTTTTGCTGCGGAAGAACTCAGTTGTTACTTAGGATTAAACTACTTACTAAAAGCACCTTCTAAAAACATGGAAAAGCCTTCACAAAAACTCTGTTGCAGTAACCACAAGGGCTAAATATTCAGTGAGCACACAGACCTAGAAAAACTCAGTATCCAAGCTCTCTCGTAAGGATTTAGGCACGTAACCTATTTTTAAAGAGGGTATGTATCTATGCATCTGTGCAGGCAGCATCACACAACTAGATTAACACCTTGCAATAATGGGGAGAGTGGGTGTAGTTAGAAATCTGGATGTGCAAATTGTATTTCCTAAGAAATTTTGTGTAGGCAAGTTCCATTCTGCTCAATCAACAGTAGGCAGAGAAATACTATATTTGGCAAAAATTAATAAAATACAGAAGGAGTGACTTGAATCACCCACATTAATTGCTAAATGAAAATCCAGGTTCTGAAATACAAACCAGGAACACCCTTATAGGGAGTAGAAGAAAAAAATGACCCACCTGGGATTGAATGGTACGATGAAGAATCCATTTAAACCCATTTTAGGATAGAAATGCATCATCTGTCAAAATCAGTTTGGGTCTGGCTACTTCTTACATGAGTGAAAACAACTTGTGGGCCCAAAATTGAAAATTAACATCGCATCACAGACACTTTACTGCATTTAGAGTGACTGTGTGCATTTCATATGATGCAGTGATATTGTAGAAAACCATGCAATTTCCACAAATTCAAACCACAGGATGATAAAATGTAATAATAATTCCTCACATACAAATATGCATTCTAAAATACCATGTTCTGAGCACAAACAGCACCAGAGGTATCAAACATCCCTAATAAAATGCATTTATGTTACGTATATCCTACATATAATCTGCTAAAAAGCAGACAAGTTAGAAACGTGCTTAAACAACCTAGTTATCTTTGGGATTCTTGTGCACATATATGTGTACTTACAGTGCCATATGCCCAAATTGATTGTTAGTTCATGTTAGAAATTATTTAACTTTCCTCCCAAAACCCCACTGTCAAACAGCAACATAACAGAAGGAGATCTGTGATCTTTGTAAGGGTACCGACCATCTCCTCCATGCAAGACAGCATTCTCCAAAAGTGAAATAGGATGGGGAAACAAAGAGCATGCGAAAAGTGAAAACCCCACTTTGAGTGCATTGCTGCCTTCTTCCCTAACACTGATTTTCCTCTGAAAGCTCTAAAAACGGGATAAAAAATACACCTCATGGCTAATACATCTAGCTATACAAGCGCCTTCAAAACAGGAGAACTTCCAAGTGCCTGGGTGGGGCCCGTCCTGTATCCTTTAATGTAAACAACAGACTTATCACGGGTTTCAAGAAGACGGCACTGGACCTGCTCTCCAACGGCCATTTGTGAAGGAAAGTCTTTGGAAATACACTGAACTTTGGTTAAACAGAGTTACACACTAATTGTATGTAAGATAAACTAATTGTTTTCCCTTAGGCTTTGACTTAAACTGACATAAATAAATTTCAGAATTAAATTTGACTATTGTCTAGTATATGTTATATATAATTTAAGAAGAGGGCAGAGAAGAGTAGATCAGTCTTAGGAGGTACTTTCAGGTCAAATTTTCAACATTTAGATAAGAATCTGGAAATGAAACTTTAAATCAACTTTAAACAAAATTAAAGTACATTAAAGAAAATGAAAGTGACAAGTATAATTCTGTTGTTAAAGCTTACAAGTGAAAAATAAACAGTATGAACAGAAATAAATTTAATTTTTACAAACAACTGTAAGCAAGCAGAGTTTGTTGTAATATTCTGTAATAAATAGTTCTTTCTGAAAACGGATAAGCGCTTCCTAATTTTTGTTGTCTTAAATTACGTATTTTCACATTAATATACTAATTTGTCTTTGCACAGCAGAGCTTTTGAAAGAAAAGCTGACACATTAATAGGGACAACTGGGTTAAATGGGAATTTACTGGATAAAGTCAGAACATAACAAATTCTTACTTATCCAATGTAATTAACGTAAAATTATACTCTTCTCAACAGGGACTGCGTGGTAAAAGGGATATCTGGTTTGCTTAGGAGGTGCCCCCATTAACTGGATTTTTTTTTTAAATGCTCTAAGCAATCAGCCAGTAGAGCCAGACATTGTCCTCAAGTAACCTCATGCAGCTGCCTTCAGTGCAAAACGCTGTCACTTCTCAGACTTCATAGACTGTGATCTGCTTCCTTCCTTCACATTCGTCCCCCGAGGGCCGACAGTCAAGTGCAGCAGTCCCTCCTCTCTGTGCGGCCCGGGAGCGAGTGCTCACGTGGCACGATGTTTTAGGAGCAGCAGGGCTGAACACGGCCCCGTGTCTTAACGTGCGCATTTTGGTAGGAATCCCTTCCAAATCCAATTGACAGGAAAACGGGTATGTGGTCACTCTGACTTTTTAATCTCATGTTTGTTTTCTGCCTGCTTGCAGCACCTATTTGCTTTCACTTTCAAAGGTATTTTTATTTTCCAAAGCTGGACGGGCATTCTGCGGTGATTTTTCTAGCAAGAAGAATCTTTTTCTTGCTAGAAAAATCTCTCTCAAAACAACTCAGTGCTTTTTTTCTGTGTCACAGACTCCCAGTACTAATGGAGGTACGTAGTCACACGTCTGTCAGTCTGAGCATGGCACGTAAACTTATTTTTTATTTAGTGAAAATAAATAAATCACTAAATAAACCTTATAATACGTTTTCTGTACACATTCAACAATAGATTATTCCACTACGTGACAACATGATATAACTTAGGTCACGTGTGGAGGCGTAGTTTGCACAGGCTGTTACTAAGTGACAATGGAATTTAGGGCACCAGTGAAGAGGTTGCATTTGTTAATTGTTCATTTCCAAACAGTGGTGGCTATTAAGGGAGTTGCATTTGCTTGGCTATTTTTTGATGAGGTTTCCTGCCTACCTCTGCTGAAAGTTGCTGGAGAAGAGCTGGCCAGGTATTTTGGTGGAAGAATCATTGCGAAGAGATTTAACAAACAGTCCAGGTGCTAAGCAGACATCACTGATGTACAGTTCCAGCCTCTTGATATTTCTCAAGTATTTTTTTTGTTTTATACATCTCCATTGAGACTTCACGCAGTGCACTTATTTCCAGCTCAGATTTAAAAACCCACAAGGAAAAAAACGTGTAATACCTTATCCTATCAGACCAGTAACGCACAGCTTATGTGCCATTTAAATCAGAATTGCTTTCCCCTAGTGAATGGCGGATAAAATCGTTCTAGACTGCAGCAGATGGAACTGGAAACTTTGTCTTCCTGTTTGTATCTGGGGCACATATGATCAGCCTACGTGAATAAGGCTTCAGCAAAACATTTAAAAAAGAAGTGTATCAGGAACGCTAGCATTTGCAGATAAGAAATCGCAGGAGAGTCGCTACATTGCAGCTCTAAAACAACCACTTTCACCCTGCAAAGGGGATCAAAAACTCCAGAGTACTGAGGCAGGCTGGGCAAGTTCACTCGCTGCGTCCTGCGAGGAGCACGCAGAAGTCTCCTCTACGTCAACAGCCCTACTCAACAGAGAGGGAGACACGGAGGTTCCCGAAGCAGCTGCTGACACGGTGTGCTCAGGAAGGAGCAGAGAGGCCTGCTGCGACTGCCTGGAAGCGCAGAAGATTTCCTGGTGGATCTCCAGGACTGTGCACTGGGAGAAAGAACACTCCAGTCCAGGCGCAGGCTGGGAACCCGACCCGCACAAGTGTTTTCCGGGGCTCACTATCAGTTTCAGAGAGCAGGTTAATCTTCAAAGGGAGCAGGTTAATCTTCAAAGGACCTCTGCAGCAGGGAAATAGCATCCCCCTTCCTTTTACAGCTGGGGAACGTTGGCACAAATATGTTATTGACTTTTCCAAGGTTACCAAGTCAGAGAGCAGAAGAGAAGCCGGATCTCTCTTGGTCTGCTGATCAGAGCCTTAAGAACACCAAGCAATCCTCCCTCCAGCTTCAAGGCCACAGAGTCTGCGGTTTAGTACTTTCACAGAGGGCATAATCTGGGCATAAATGAGGGTGTGCAAGACAGGAAAAAACCTCTTGTTTGATCTTCACAGGAAACCTTAGCCCTGAAGTAACCTTGAGGTAACAAGAATAATGAAAAACATGATTTTTACTTGCGAATTTAACATACGAGGTTTGAAGGTCATTAAAATGTTTTTGTCTCTGAAGTGAGGACTGGTGTTTTTACACTATACTTTCAGCACAGTGGTTTTAAAATATCTCTGTAGAAATGGGTACAAGCAGTTTGTTTACTAGGAATTAAGGGAAAAAAAACAAAAAACAGATTTAAAACTCTCATTGGCTTAATTACTCTTAACATTTTATTCACCTAATTAGAGGGAAAAAAAAACCCACCAGCTTGACTTTTTGACAGCAAAGTCAAACCAACTGGAAAATTCACCTCCTACAAGAAATGTTGAAAGGGAAAACTCTAGATAGCAACATGTTAGTGAAATGTTTTCAGCTGCAGACACAACTGTATTGTAATGAAATCTTATATTCTCTTTGACCCGCTACCTCTCCTTCCCTCTCAAACACAGGGAAAACTGTTGGATTTGAGTATTGGTTTTGATCAATTCCTTTCCCCTAGGAAGGGGCACGGCATGGGACACAGACATATAAAATCACATGCCTGTGAATTTACTTTGCGGACTACCTGCACGCATGAAAACATGAAAGAAGTTATGTTAAGGTTAGAGAGTATGACGATTTCTTCAACATTGTTTCTTTCTTTCCTTAATGCATGTTCTTAACTCAGATAAGTACTCTTAAATTCATTTCAGAAATAGGGATTACTGGGGATCACCAATTTTTTTTTTCCCCCAATTATATAAGAAGTCAGCAGCAATACTGGGAATGGACTGGAGCTGCAAGGTCCTCTTTCCGCGTCTCCCTGGCTCTTCTCTGGGGCCCCAGTGATCTTCTGTAGCCACTGGGAAACAGTGATTTTTATATCTAGAGATCAAAGGGGCAGAATCTGTTCTCTGAGGACATAAAGTCCTAATACAAGCTAAAACTAAACGCTCCTAAGTTGTTCACTGTGGGGAACTTGGAAAAGTTACTTTGTTTTGCACCATTTACAGTGCTATGCAACCAAAAGTTTTTAGAGAATGCAGAAAAAGATGTACACAAGTTTAGGTTTGAGAGCTGTTCTGGCCTTCATCCTAACATGATATTTTACAGAAAAATAATAAAATGGACATAGATGATCTTTCACAACAAGCTTCCAGTTTTGTTTGGTTCTATTTAATCACGTATTTTGCTGTGGCCAACTGCATTCTCTCTGGTCTCTTAGACAGTGGGTTTCATGCATTCTTGCATATATTTGAACTTTTGATCATTTTCCAAAAATTCACTGCTAGTATCCTAGGCAGCCATCACTGGGTAGTGATACGGGTCATTTTAGTTCAGAATAAAAAGGAGATGAGTGTGACTGATCCTTTTTCTCAAGGCCAAATCTTGTAACAAATCATCTGGAGAACTGCCAATGACTTCAATAAGACCAGAAATTGTCCCTACTGTTATCTAAAAAACTTCATCTGCCTTACGAGAAAATCAGGGTGCAAATTCTATAGCCAGACTAGATTCATTCTCCTACAGCCTTGGAAAAGGAGAAATCAGACAAAAGAGCAATGGGAGGGACAGCAGTCTTTCCTGTATGTTATTGCTCATCAAATTCCAAAATAGATGGAGGGAAGGCAGGGAAATGTGAGCAGTGTTGCATCGGTTCTTTCTGAGCAAAAGTGGAAATACTACCTTCTTTTTTTTTTTTAGTACAATTTAGAACAGGTTTTATTCTATAAATAACATATATAATACATATATGTAATATATAGATATAATACAGGGCTGTTCTTGTCTTAATCCTTTAGACTGCTCCCAGCAAAGAGTGAATGGAAGAAAATAAAGTTGGAATATAAACCACTTACGAAGTTCCTTTTTGTCAGAAAAGGAAAGGACAAGGGAAAAAAAAACAAACCATGCTTTTGTTCCTTTTTTTTGAATCTCATGCTTTGGAAAAATGTCAGTATGTCTATATGAGTATGTGTGTGCATGTATGTATGTCGGATTTACTGGAATGGCAAAGAAGAAAATGAGTCGATCTCAAAAGAAGCCAAGAATCTGGGACTTGAATTCTCTGACTTCACTAGTGTTGCAAGGACTTGGAATGTGACAGATACTGGCATATTGTGTCTTGCTGTGAATGAGAGCTCGACTCTGAAGCTTTACAGCGTCTCTGTTCCTAAACAGCAAAACACACTGCTCACAAGGCACATCTGAAGACTTGGGATGTGACTAGCTATTCTTGACCTCTCCCTTTCCAGTGTGCAGTGCTTACCCGGTCGAATGCCTGGCCTGTAACTGACCTTTAATTTCATAATAGGCTCATGTTGACAAATCACTTCAAAATGAGATCAACACAGATACGTAACTCATGCTATGATACAGTCAGAAAGGAGTTTTCAAAAACTGGCGAGCACAGGAGATAAGCAGTAGTAGCATACATAAGGGGAGCTACATGTTCAACTGTTTGCGTGTTGGGCTATCATCATCAGGTACTGCATTGTATTACTAAAGCATCTTTTTTTTTTTCCCTGAAAGCCTATAAAACTGAGGCATTTTTTGTTTTGGTTTTTGGGGGTGTTGGTGGGGTTTTTCTTTTCTTTTTTTTTTTTTTTTTAAACGAGTCTTATACTTTCATTCAGTTCTATTAGGCAGCTACCTCCAAGGCAAAAGACAAAGGCAGGTATACAAGTGGGACACAACACTGAACCTCCAGGGGGGTGGAGGGATTTTGAGTTATTCCAAACTCCACTGACCTTCCAAATCACCACAGGTCCTCTTACAGGAAGAAAAAGAGAATACAGAAACTCAACTTCAGGGTGAATTACACGATCGTCAATTTAAGTCTCAGAGATACGAAAGATGGAAAGTAGAAGGAGTTTGAGAGGAGTACCCAGAACTAACCAATTTCAGTCTTGAGCTTCAGATCCAATAAGCAGCCCTTTTAGCTTGTTACCTTGTCTCATTGCTCTTTATGTTAAGGGGTAAATACTTAAAGCGATAATTTAACCACAAAATGTTTGTATTAAACAAGGGCCTCCTGCTCTCTAGTTTCCATAATTTACAACAAAGAGTTTATTAAACACAACTTTTTCTGTCTGACATTCAAATCCATCTCTGCAACACACTCTCCTCTGGATTTGCGCCACCGAATGAAATGCTTTGGAAAAACAAAATAAACCAAAACCCTGCTGTGGAAACAGGACAAATCTAGTTTCACATCCCCTGCAGAGAGAGAAACAAGACGGAAGTAAAAAGCACCAAATGGAGCTCATAAAGCTTCACTCTGATCTCAGCCTCCACATTCTGGCAGAAAGCACTACCTAAGAGATGTGCTCTGCTTCAAGTGAGAACAGCCTCTGATTGCACCACGAGCACAAAAATATATTGTCTGTGAACAATTATCCTGAACAAACTCTGAATAAGGGAAATCTGACTACAGAATAAGGGGAAATGTGGTAGGAGGCAGGCTAATCGCCCCCCTCCCTCGCCAAGGCCTTATCTTGCACGCCAGCCATCTGTAGTAGCTGCGCCTGCGACTACGGTTTGTGGGCTCCGCTGAACCTCCTTTCCACAGACTGCCTGCATTGTGCACCGCGATGAGGTAGCAATCATTCTACCCATCAGACACCAACCACCACGGGAGGAAAGTAATTTGAGTCCTGCAACAAAACCAGTTTCTCGCTTTAGGTCCATTTTACCACAGGTAGTTGCTCATATTCCTTATAACATTCCATATAGCAGCGCATAAGCGGAAGGAAACCCATCCTAACCCATGGGTGCCATGGGGAGTTAATGGGGCTAGCGTTGAAATTCACTAGCTCTTTCTCTTTCAATACATCTACAAATAAAAATAACTTATTTGTTTGGAAGTCACTGCCCAAAATAGGAGCAGGTCCTGAACATTTTGAACCTAACACGACATACCTAGAAAGAGAAAGATGCAGACCTGAGTACAGCCTTTCTCCATTCCTGGATCCTGGGCATCTCCTCTTTAGTTACATCTTTGAGGACAATCAGCAACTTAAAGAGAAAATGCGGGCCGGGGCAGGAGTCCGTTTTGGGGTTTTTTTACACAGCATCCTCGTGCAGTTTGGTACATGTATATGCAGATGGTAAAGGAAAGAAAAAGCACACAACTAGATAGAGGGAGGCCACCTTGTGATCAACCAAGCTCTCATCTTGCTGGTAAAACTACTCTTAAATTCAGGTAGCAAACAGCTTTTTCTGCAAGAGAGCACAGCAGAATGCTTTGCCCAAATGCGGGAAACTCTGTAACACAATACATTGCTGACAGCTTTCTTGTGACCCCCAGAAGATCACATTTACTTCTGGAACTTCCAGTTTGGTTTATTAGTGTACTCGGCACTCTCTATATATTCCTCATTGGGCTTTTACAGCAAGAACATCTTTGAATCCCATGTCATAGGATGGTCTCTGTTTTAGACTTTAGTCCTTTATTCCATTAGAAAGACAATGTTCTGCCGTGATTTTTTTTTGTTGTTAATTAATTCATTTGAGACTATTCCTTAAATTTTCATTTTAATGCATTTTTGTGTGTGGGTATATTAGTCACTTCTAAAGTTGCGTACAACTGCCACAAGTCTTTGTTAACGTGTATATACAAATCTGTTTGTATTATATATGCATGTGTATGTATGTGCATGTGTATGCATGTATATATTAAAAAAACAAACCAAAAAACCTTTCCAACTGCATCTTCCTCCCTCCTCCCTTCTCCATTCTGAGCAGGTTCCTGCTATCAACTGCTTGAGTGTGCTCACTCTACACCTAGAGCTATAATTATTTTGCTTTAATTTTACAAAACCTTTTGTTCCATTCCCACGAGCCCACCTGATCCTTATATTACACTTGCTCTATTAAAACACTCATGCAGAACAAAGCACAGTTGTACTGATTCATAAGTAACTCACCCCCCACCCCCTTCTCTTTTTCCTTCTACTAGGCTCATGCATCTTACTGCAGTTTCATGACACTGTCCCCGATGCCAGTCCATGGTCCCATTTTTGCCTTTTTTTTCCTTTCTTTTAAACCATTATTTTTATGCGCTTAGGGTCCAATTACACTATTGTGTGCTGTTGTTTTGAATTGCTGTTGTTCTCAGTCATTTTATGTTATGCTCTTTGGCACGACAACAGATATAGTGCAGAGGGCGTTATGGAATTTATTTGTTGTAATCAGACTCTAGGATTGTTTTTTATTATTATTATTCATAGAGTACAAGCACCAAGGCTAGCCCTACATTTTTCCAAGGCAAGCAGAAGACCATTTGTAGCCCAGCCTCTGACACCAGCATACCCTATCTGCAGTAAAAGGACGCAGCACCAGTGTAGGTCAAGGTGATTACTATTACTTGGGCATGGCCTGCATGAACCACTAGGCCTTACAGAAGACCAAACACACTGACAACACTTGCAATAGGATCTTCACAGAGGCACTGGGTATTTCAGATTTAGAAGAAAAAAAAAAAAAAAACAGCCTCTCATAAATTATTGCTGAAAAATGGAAGGACAGAGTACAGCTCATCGGTAAAGATGGGAACAATAGAAGGGCTGTTTCATCTATTTGTCCTGTACAACTTCCTTGAGCTGACACAGCCTTCATTTTCTGCTTATAAAGCACTAAGCATGTTGTTAGGACTAAGTAATGGATAAATAATAATCAGGCAGAACAGTGAGGAGTGGGTGCATATGGAGAAAGTGCTAGCAAAGAGCAAATAAAATGGAGCTCTCGGTAGCCATCTTTTCAAGATGGGGAGCAGGACATTTTGCAGTGCCCTACTGAACACCACAGGTGGTAGGTGAGTACAGGAGAACAGACCAGGCGAAGGTGTGAGAGAAGGCAAGAAAGGGAAGGAGAATGGGGGGTGTGTATGTTTTTCTGGGTGACGTGTAACAATGGTGATTACTAATGATTTCTAGCAAGGAAAGAGAATAACAGGGAAAAAGGGGAATGTGGCAAGGCACAAAACAAACACGGCTGTAAGGGGTACAAACGAAAGTTGCAATTTACCAAAGAATAACCATTCTGCACATTTTATGTAGCATGTCAAATCTATCAGATTTTCTCTTATTAAATCATCATTCTACAGCAACAATCATTCTCTCAATCAATCCCCCTTGTTAACAAGTCTTAGTAATGACTAACTTGGCAGGAACTGATGTTTACATATATTTTAAAGTCCTGAGCACTGTTCTGTATTTTTTAGATGTTAGATTTCCTTTACGTTTTCTCTCTTATTTTTTAACCTGTTTTTAAAGAATGGATGCATTCAGTTGGAAAATAAAGTTTTGTAACACACACACACACACACACACTCAGATTATGTTAGCTCAGGAAATTGGCAGTGGGATAAGAACAAAACCATTCACCTCCTGATTGCTGATTCAAATCTAGCCCAAGTGAGACAGTCACAGAAGCTATAAGCCTCCCATGGTGGCTTTGTGATTTGAGATTATTTTTTATGAATCTCAATCCACTTCAGGCCAAGAACCAGAATCGCAAATCCACTGCCTCAATGAGCATTAATTGGCATCACTGCACACAGTAACAGAGGAGATGCCAAAAAACAAACTGGTCCTGGAGACAGACTTCCCACCTTATCCTGGGAACTGATAATGAAAAAACAGGGTTGGTTGATGCAAATGTGGAGCACAGGAAACATATATATGTATCTCTCTCTCTCTCCACCAAACTGAAAACAAACCAACCCACCTGTACTCACATCAGCTAGGTGCTGCAACATTTACCTGAAATGTGAACTGGTTATCCAAGACTTCAGCAGGCCTAACCTTTCCCAAAACCAGAAGGTGTCTTATGGCGTGCCCCTGTATCACTTCAGAGCTGAGAGACAGGGAGGGCAGGAGGAGAGGAGAATAAAGCAAAGGTTTTCCATCATAACTCCCGAGGAAGAAGCAGCAAGCCTATGCACTCCTTACCCCTTAAAATCAAAAGGGCCACAGAGCAACTGCAGGCTTTGGTCATTCTTTGGTCCACTTTTCCTGCCCAGGTAAGAGGAAAAAATGAGGCATTTAATTTTGCAGAAGACCAAACCTGAGGAGGGCTATGTTGCACTTTTTATTTTATTTGGGACACAACTGATTAACAAAGCTATTAGCAAAGCTATTTCACTAAACAAACATCCCATAGCATCCAACAAAATAGTGATCCTCAGGCATATTTCCCATGGCTCCTTCTTTTAGGGAGCATGAATCATTAAAATCACTTGGGAGTTAACTACTCCAGCTTCCTCCCTTAGATACGTTTGCTAACCTGAGGGGGGTAAAGGTCTCAGGACACAAGAGTAGATCTAAGTTTTTCCACCGTCTGTGCTGAAGTGCAGCCAATGCAAATTCCACCTTCAGATCTGCACTCCGGTGCCTCCCTGTTATGTTTCATTTCGCACTTGTGATCTTTATTCCTTAGAAACAGGAAAAATGCACAGCTGATGAGCCACATTTGCATGCAACTTGAAATTGTACCTTCAGTGGCTGTTGCTTGGACGTGCACTTGACTATTCAAAGGGAAGTGAGACGAGAAATACAGCTGCATTTTAAATGGCCAAGTATTCCTAATTTTACAAAGGGATTTTTGGAAGCATGTATTTCTCTTTAAAATTTTCAGAGACATCACTGAAAGTACTCATGTATAAAACAAGGAAAAGTTGGCAGGAAGGTCAGACATTTCCCCCTTCCTTTGGTTTTCATTCATTTTTTTCTTCTTTTCCCTTTTGGCCAACAAAAAGAAGAGAAAAGAGAAGACACTAACGAATGAAAAATGAACAAGGATGGGTTTGATGGTCTTTGTCCAAAATAAAAATTTTAAAAAGGGGTAGCCTTTCAAGTTGTAAAGGATACCTGTAAATACATACACACATGTAACTTGTAAATGCTTCTATCACAGCAAGTTCTAGTAAAATGTATAAAAAAATCTAAATATAGCTAAGTAGATAGAGTAAGTACAGTTAAATTCAGTTGATAAACTGGAAGAAGCAGACAAGCAACAGCTAGTAAAATTATTGAGAATTTGGGAAAAAATACATCTTTTATATGAATTTAAACTTTGGATCTGACACAGAGAATGATGATTTAATTTAGACGTCGTAAGGGTAATAATGCTTACCCCACTGGCAGAGACTTCAAATACCCATTGCATCTTTCTAAACTTAAGAAATTGTTTTAAAGTATGTTGTAGGGAGGCTCCAGAATGAGCCAACTTGCCAGGGGAACCTGTATCTCCGTGGAAGCTAGTGTTCAGCACACATGACTCAAAATCGTAAATTACAAGATGGTCTAGTCCAGCAGAGCAAGGAACCACTACTTCAGTGAAACAAGTATGACTTCACTGAAAATAAAAAGAAATCATTTTCAGAATGCCCAGTAGACAATTTCAGCTCTCATTTAACATGAATTTTTATGGAGATTGACTACACTTCAAAAAACCACCTGTGAACTTGCTCAGTGGTTTTGGGAGAGCTGATAACACCAGGGATCAGAGAGAACTCAAAATCTAACTACGCCTCAATCTGCCTTGCCTATTGCGAGCAAAAAGGTAGCACTAGCCAAGCTTAGATGCAGGAGCTGCACACAGGCCCATGCCAATGTGCTGTGCACTGTGATGATATGCTGTGCACTGGTGTGCTTTTCACATTGATGTGATGTGATTTTCACAGTTTGATCAGTGAATCTCGACTCTTACGATTCTTGGTCTCTGTGGAAGCTCAGATCCTTACTCGGAGCTGGTTTAACTTACTTGATAACTGACATGTTGGGCTTGCAGGAACCGGCATTTTACCATCTTCTTCAGTGACTACACGTACGTTGGAATCCAATCATCATTTTGTATACCGAGTGACCCACAAGCTGAGAGTCTTTACCAAGAGTTGGAGGACACACATGTTTACCGTGACATTCCCACGACAAGGTGTTCACCAGTATGGATAGTAACACAGCAGTGAAAAAAACCTGTTCAGGTATCTCCTACAGGAGAAAGTCTCAGATGAAGAAAGGCTACCCAAAGTGAAGATGCCATCACATGTACATGCCAGATTTGGCCTTGACATGGTGTCTGAACCTAGAGTGGGATTTGAATTTTACAGTTAGCTTCACATGTCCCAATTAGTTTCTCAAGCTGCACAGAAAGCAGCGGAAGTTCACTTTAGACATATAAAAGGAGACAATAGTAAACTTTTGAAAAAAACATTATAGGGAATAATTGTGCTCTGGAAAATTTATTTATTTACTAATGCAAACAGTACACACTGAGATAACATCTGGCACTGTTTATTACAATGAAACCCAATCAATACCTCTGTCTACTACAATATCTGTCCACAAAATAGTCATTCTTCCTGGCACCCACAAGAAATACTCAACTATCTATTATAGTAGACTTTGTCAGCAAAAAGGGAGGTGGTCACCTTAATTCTTCCATTCGAGACCCAAGAAAAGACAAAGAATTAGATGTACCTAGACACAAGAATGATGGTAGAAAACTACAGAGAAAATTAGAGAGGGAGATGCAGCTTGTAGCATTGCAAAGAGCACACAATTCATCCCCATAGAATTTCAAAAAGCAACAGATCCCAGACCTTTTTTCTTGTGCCTCAAGGAATTTAAACTTAGGGCAACCCATTACTTTTGCTAGAGAGCTACCAGGCCTTTTGTGGCATTTCAGAGCTACAAGTAAAGGCAGAAATTTTGACTTCTCATTTCCTTTCGAAGTCAGAATTCAGAAAGAAGTGATACTGAACCTTCCCAAAAATAAATTTGTTTTGAAAGTTCTGTGTATTAGAATTTCCAAGTAAGCCCTTCCATTCTTTTCTATTTCTATATTTGCATTAGTGCATGTCACTGTAGAAAAACTAGCAGTGTTTTATGCAATGAAAAAAATCACTAAGCATTAGCTTAGTACTTACTGAACCTTCACCTTTCCTAAACCTAAGTGCCTCTTGCAGTCTAACAGATTGATGTGCAGTAGGACGTCGTTACATGCATTACTACTTACTACTTATATATCACAAAACTAAGCAAAAAATAACAAAACCACAAAAAACAAAAATCAGTATTGTTATTCTTCCTCCTTACATTTTTAAATACTGTAATTTTGCTTTTATTGAAACAGTCATTTCCAAAGAAAAATGATACGTCTGATTAATGTGATTATACATACAATAAATGTATATTTGCCCCTATTTAATTTCACATGTTGCTGGCTCACTGTTCAAGGCATTTCTATTTGTACAGGGCCTAGAGGTAAAATAAGACCTTCTGTGCAACATCAAGTCCTGAGGCATGAGTTATGTTCAGAAGTTATTGCGGTGATAAGTTACCCTTCTCCCATAAAAACTCCTCTTTGACAAGATAATTGGGATTGTAGTTATGAAGTGAGGAGAGCGGGGAGGTAAGGGGACACAATTTGTTTCCCACTCTACTGGTCTAGATCTACTGGGCAGAGTAGAGCACATTTTAGTATGGACTAGTAAACTGAGCCACAGTAAGCACAGCAGGCACTGAGGAAGCCATTATACGCAATGCCAATTCCTGTAATTTGTGTTAGGTAAGATTTGCATTAGGATTTTTTGTTTAGTTTCTTACCGTTTCTTGCTCTCCGCACCACCGAAGTCATACTGTAACCTAAAGTTCCTAATGACGTGGCCGTTAGGAATGAACTAGGGAAGAATTTTAACAGTAGTGCTATACTCGCAGAGTGATGAAAGACACAAAAACTGACCTTCCAAGCATGGAAACTGGTGAAAATCCCACTAAAGTAAATGGAGGCCCTACTTAAAGGGCAACAGTACCATCCATCTTTAATATTCATCCATTACTGTCAATTTAGCCACATGAATTAATGCTAGACTTGCAAATACACAGAATATTTGACCTAGCTTTAAGTGAGAAGACTGGGATTTCAAATGTGCAGAACAAGCTCCATTATTTTTTTCTATATTTAAACAAATACCGGCCAAATACAGACTCGGTTTTGAAAGCTCTCAACACTGAAAAAGATCAGTGCAGGAGTTTCCACTTGCAGATCAGTGCTGCAGAGGAGTAGAAAAGCCAAACTGAGACAGAGACTGGGAATTTTACACCTGATTTCAGTGCAAGCAAGAGCCCAACCCCAGCCCAGCAGAGGACTAGTTTGTCTGAACCACATGCTGAATTTGCCAGTTCCTCATCGGCTCCACAGAAGAAAGAACTGTTATGTAAGCTACTACTAAAACCGAGCCAGATAAAATGGGAGAGAGGAATAATTTCTAACCAATATAGTCTTATGAACTTTCACAAAAGAACTCCAAACCACCTAAAATTAGGAGATTAAAAACAAAACAAACCTTCATTCAACCACTACTGGGCAAAACCATGCATACGAAAACTTTTATGTCACTTTGATATTAAAACAGGGTAAATCTAGTTGTTTCAAAAAAAACATGAAAAGAAAGCATGATGTATTTATTTTCCCATTGTAAATCCATCAACTAAGGAAAGTCCTGCGCTTCGTCCTGTACCTTGAGGCTGACATGACAGTAGACAGAGCAGTCAGCGTCTGCCCCTCACCTGCTGGAGAGCTGGGAACACATGTATACGCATAAATGCATCAGGCATACCATAACCCACACCATGCAAAGGGGCAGCTCAAGCACACACATTTGCGACACATCCTGGCTCCACTGAAAGGAATGTGGAAGAATCCCACTGGCTTTATTGGGGCCAGGATTTCCCTCTTTATCTGTAAAAGAAGTGATCAGAAAATGGCTGCGCTCAATACAGAAATGGTGTGCAGAGTTCTGGCAGGGATTGCAGGTGATACCATGTTTGCATAACCTCTCCGGGCACTACAAAAAAAAATTTGCTTTGTCACATCGCTTACTTGCGGCCCTGAATTTCACTGAGTTCAATAGCCCTGAGTTGCCACCTCTAGGAAGCAGCAGGGGGGAGTTACAGGCAAAGTCCTATCCCATTCGCACAGTGGGATGAAGTAGTGGCAGCTGTAGAAGTGAGACTCAGTGTTTCACAATAAGGATATTTGGGCTTCCTACCATCTCAACAGAGAAAAAGCATGAGGAAAAGTCTATTACCCTTTCTAGACTTCCACCAGCACAACCATGATTAATCACAACGTGGCTTTAAGAATTAGTTCAGCATTAAATAAGGAACACCTATTTTGCTATACAGTGTATTTCTTTTACAAGGTTTTCTAGGTACAAGGAGGCTTAAAGAATAACTACTGTATGGTATAGATACATTCTAAACATTATGACAGAGACAGTGGAAGAGATTTTTAGAAATTAAATGCTTTTAAATGTAATTAAATCATAATAAAGATATCACATAGAAAGCTGTGCCCCTGACAGTCTGACAATGCAGGGACATCAGAAATGTTTTCCACCATCATAAGGCACGGGAAATCTATGCCTATCTCACGTTGCTGAAAGGCAAATTCTATAGGTGGATAGAAAATGTATTTTAACAGATGATAATTTCATAAAAAGTAAAATTTACCCGGCACATTTGGAATTCTCTGGGACACTAATGGCTACAGTGAGGAAAAGATCCTTTCTGTGTTTCTTACTGGTAAGAAATCCTGTCTAAGACTTCACATATGAGAAGAGAATGAAGCTTTGAGAACCTCGGAAGTTCAGGGACTATCTGAATGCAAAGCTTTGGTTTAGTACCACTCCAAAAAAATACACATTAAGGAAGAAACAGCAAACAGTATCATTTCTGGGGTGATTTTCACATGGCCAAGAGGCAACGGAATAAATTCAATAGCACCGAAGCCCTGACAAAAGTAAAAAGCGTAATCCTTTCCTTCCTGCAGGATTAAAACAATTATAAGGAATCAAAACTCTTACATGCAGGTGCCATCCATAAGCATCAGCACCTATAACAACCTTGCCTGATGACTCAGAGCCTTCTCACTTCTAATTGTGCTGTATTTCCTGTCAGGCTGATACACTAATGCAATTCTATACCCTCTTGGTCACCTGATTTCCTGTCCCTCAACACACTCTCTCTGCATTCCTCAGGCTCGTGTGATGCCCGACCGCTGGAATTTCCCTCTAGTTGTTAACTGCATCCAGGCAAAAGCTGTCATTTACACACTAAGCCTGCCCCAAAGGGTGATCATTTTATAGTTGTTTGCTTCAGGAATCCAGTATCACTAGTTCTGGAGAAATGACAGCCGCTCAGACATAAGAAGGTTAGTTGTGTACTAAAACAGGGCAAGACACATGACAAAACAGATTACCCTCCTCGCTCGAAACCCTAATGAATGGAAAAAGAAACTGAGAAGAGATGAGAATTCATCTGCCTCTGGCCCAGTCTCTGTTGGGCAGATTTTCCCATTAATGGTCTGATCTTGCAAACTATATACACAGGAACTGTGCCACTATACCCTACCTAAATGAACTGGGACTGCAGGATCATGACCTAAGCCGGTTCTTAGCCAGAGAGGACATGTAGTGATCTGGCGCACAACTGCTATCATTGCTGCTGGGAAATACATACCTAATTCCTTGAAAAGGTTCTGCTGCTAAGAGACACAGGATTCTCAGTTGCTTATTGCCAGTCTTGAAAGAGATGAGATAACACTCTTCCATTTTACAAAACATTTTCATTATTCAAATTTCCATGAGAACATTACATGAAGGAGAATTTCTTAAGAAACATTATGAAGACAACTGAAAAAACAAATCTGCCAGGGAAAGCAACAGGTTCAAAAAAATTTGTTAATGCAGGTTCTGACTCAGAGGTGCCTTCAGTTATTACTGACACCAAAATATCTTGCAAAGCCAAATACTTTTCCAATGGCCTTTAATGGCACAGACCGATCTGCCAAGTGCTCACTATCTCCAATCCGGCTATCTCGCTGCCAGCTCCTGCAAGCTCCTACAGGAGAGTGGTATAAGAGAAGGAAGCAAGGAACAAGAACTAGGTCCTTTTAAACCAAAACACTATAGGATGATGACGCATATACAGAACAAAAGATGCTGGAGGAATTCTTTTGTCGTGAGGAAATAGAGGACTCTTAAAATATGTATTTGAAGGACAGCATTCCCTGTCAGACTTCTGAAGGCCCTGCAGAGCGTGCACTGGCACCAAAGCCACAGACATGTCAGCAGTAGATGATTTATTTTTAAAAATAAAATAAATAAAACAAATATTCTGATCTCTCTCGTGCCAGTGGAAACTGTTGAAAACAGACCAATTTTTACACAACTGAGATTAAAATCTCTCCTAATCTATTACCTAGATGCAGGGGCAATGACAGGAAAGAGGGCAATAAGAAGAACCAGATCCCCTATAGTAAAATTCAGAGCTAGACCACTTATACTAATGAAGAAAACAGACCAGAAAGTTTGGGTAACTTACATTCATCAGACTGCCCTACATTAGACTCTGGAATTTGAAATGATTCAGTGAGAGTGTCCTCAGGGACACTGATGTAAATATAGAATAACCACAATGCCTTTCTGTGGAGTCCCTCCCATTATACACTGGTTTAGCTGAAGAATTTCATTTCGGATAGGACAAAATAAAGACTACCAAGGCTTGGAAAAGGCCAGGTCTATGTTGCCTTTTTTCCTTTTGTAGCTTATCTGATGACATCTCTGGTCTAAGATAACTTTCCTTGCTCAATAATATTTAGTCTTTCTTTTATCTTGAAGTAGACCAGCAAACACTTTGATAAATGGAGGGAAAGATTTTCCACTTTCACCATAACATCTTCAGGTGCTGAAATGCTGAAATGTTTTGCAACTTACTAAAGTAGTGCTACTCAGGGAATCAATGCTAATATTCCCATGCCTTTTTAATATGAGTGAATCACAACCCATACTCCTTTATATAGTAAAGCAACCACACACTGGAGAGCCATTTTCCTATCTTTATCTATTGTGGCCACTATTCTGCAAAAACAAGAGCTATGACCTATGAAAAAAGTTGGGATTCTACCCATTTGTACACTACAACTGATGCCCTTAACATACAGACCCACAACAACAAGCAAACAAAGCCCCACACAACCCGTCCACCTCCCCAAAAAATCAAACCTTAAGCATTTGCAAGAAAACATAAAAAGCACGAGGGACTTAATCGTCAATCATTCCCAAATCTTTTTTTGTGCCAAGTTGTGAACGGGACTGATTAAAACCAACCTGAGAACTAACAAAATTTTCAGGCTGGCCAACTGCATTTTGAATTTGCAGTTTCATTAAGTGAAAATATCTTTCAAGGATGTTTACACAAAAATTCAGAAAACAGAGACAATCACAAAGCTCCCCATCTCCTGAGACATTTACCTTTTTGTAGCAGGCTTTACTCCAGCCCCATTACATATTTGCTCTGATCATCAATCCTATTTGCAACTTTCAACTCTCTCCGCGATCTGTATCAGAGGCCTTTGTATCAGGCAATACCTGGAGTGTCTCCATTCATCCAAATTTTAAAAACCAATAACTGAAACCAATCAGCATTTGTGCACCGACTGGAAAGAAACCATGCAGACTGACAGCGACTGAAAATCTTCCCTCGGTGTCTATAGGACTCCCTCCCCTGTCCTTCTCTAAAAAAAGAAGGGTCAAAGCAAAATGCTGGCAGCCCAATGAAATCTTTGAAGAGCCAGTATGGTTTCAGTTATGAGAGGATGGAAAAATGAGAACCCTGGGGATCTTTCGGGAACATTAAGCTTTATTAATCAGGAATGTATTAGCCACATACCACCATTCCCAAACGGTACACTGAATCAGAGAAACACCAGGGAGCAACAGAACGCATCCAGTCTGGTCTTCTGCCTTACGGTGAGTTCTAGCACACCCCGAGAGATGGTTTTCAAAGCCATTCCTTAAAAAAGAAACCTCCCCTGCTTCCACAGTACCTACAGGTTGTGCATCCCAGTGCTTTACAATCAATACAGTCAGAACATGGTTCTTAATATGTAACTTGGTAATTTTCACTGCTCGTTGAACTGATTTCTTTAGGTCTTTCTCCCAGTGGATATGAAGAACAATTAATCACTGTGCTCCTGAATGTAACTTTTCACTCACTAGAATTTTTTTTTTTCATATTCTCCTTAACATACAACAAAAGCAACATTTTCAGAAGCATACAATGCCATGTAGGGCTCCTCCGTATCCTCTTGCCCCTGGGCCAGATAACAATCAACCAGTTTCTGCTTTCTCAACAATTTTAACACTAGGACAATTTCTGCCTTGACAAACATTTTTGACCTCTCCACATTTCCACTGGGGTTCCACAGGTAGAAATCAGGGCAGAATTTATCCCTGTGAGTTTCTGGATTAATTCCTTGGTATAAGAAGGGGAAAAGGCAAAATTAATTCTCTTTGTTAATGCTAACACAATTCCTCAGTGACAGTCAGCCCCAAGACATTGATCTTTGTTCAAAGGAAGCACGCTTCCATACTCATTTCACATTTGTATAAGTCTTCTCCATCATAGCGTCTACAAGCCAGTATCTTCTGCATCAAAAAAAAACAGCTTAACAAACTATTGAGGGTTTATATTTTGTTAGAGGAATAGGAACAGGGAATTTGCAGGACTCAACAAAGCCCATCTTAGACATGAGATCCTAGTTAAAACAGCAAGTTACAAGAGGGAAAGGACAGATCCCATATCCATCAGGAACCGCGGGGATTCTTGCACTGTAAAGAACACGGTAGGGTAGCTTGTTTGTCGCTTCAAAATTGTTCCTTCATTTAAAAGCACTACTGTGATGGACGAAGCCCTTCTCAGCCCTGACATCCTGACACTACACAGGCAGCATGCACTCTTGGAATGCCAGCTTACTGTGTCACATTGGCTTGGGTTCTGCCTGTTCCTGTCCTCATGCCTGTAAGCTCAATTGAACTTATGAAAATTCAAACTGTCTTCTGTTTCATACATCATCAGCAAACAATCACTAGACAAAATGAATTTGCTCTCTGTAATTTGGAGGCTACACAAATGTCTCTGCTGTATAATACAAAAAGGGGAATAAAGTTTAGTATGCAAGGTTAATTCAGCATGGAGGAAAGTAGCAGAGAAACAGACAGAGAGAGAACACGAACAATAAAATACTCAACAGTGGGGAGAGTGACATGAGAAATACTTCTGTAAATTGGAGTTGGCCTTGATACCTTCGAATGATGGAATTAAACAAAGGCACAAGTGAGTTGTGAAAGATCACCCCCATGAGTGGCTGCATCTCCATCCCTCGTGATTTGTCTACACAATATACTTATTAATAATAACAATGGTTACTATTTCTCCTCCAAGAGCTTTGCAAACACAAACTCAGTAATGTTCACAGAGCTGTATTAGTTTGAACCAGATTGAAAAAGTGACCTGCCGAACAAGGCACAGCAAGGTTAAATGACTTGTCCAATGCCACTCAATGAGTCAGCATAGCATCCGTCAAGATTAGAGTACTGGATCTCTTGGTCAGTAATCAGATCACAAGGCTGCATAAGGCTGAAACCTTGAAAAAAATCTCTCTTTTTAACAAAAATATTGCGTCGTATACTCCTTACTGGCATTAGCCGATGGCAATGTAACTAAAACCATTGCTTTGAAAGCACATCCAGTGCGTCTCTTGAATAGGTTTTCAGGCTGTGTGTACAGAATCTTTTTCTTTCATACACAATACGTTGTCATTGTCTCCTTCTAAAATCAAGTAGACGCTGAATGTGAGCAGAGGTAGCTCCTCATACTAGACTTAATCCTATTTGGGGTTAGTTGCAAACAGCAAAGTACTTAACCACATACTTAAAGTTAAGTATTTGAGTAGTCCCATGGACCTCAATGGATCTACTTGGCTATCAATCCACATAACTTTAGTACATAGCAAAACATGGCCAGAGCACCCAACATAGCAAGAATCCAGCCCACAGACCTCTTCCATTAAGAGCATGCCTGCACTACATTTAGAAGGCTGTGCTTTTATGCAACTGCCTGCCAGATGTTCACGTGTTGTGAATCTGTATTTTCTTCTAATGCCATGTATCAAGTCAAGGATATTTTCGTATCAGCTGAAAATCTGGCCCATCTTATATTAATCAGTTGCTGTAGGGACATCCCTACCCTAAAGCAAGTTTTCCATCCTTCAATTAAAGAAATCGAGTTCAAAAAAACGAGAAAACTACCAGAGCATGGCTTGCCTTTTCTTCTTCCTGTTTTCGGGTTAATACAGGAAAGCCATACTGGGAAGTTCACTTTTAAAGATCTTACAATTAGAGACACCCGAACATACATAGGAAACAAAGGAAATCCTCAAAGCATACTTCCTATAAAGAAGGTGCCCCCATTTTTATTGTGCCAAGTTCCTAGTTACATGGACACAAGGTATAGCAAGATCACATCCTCATTTTACAGCATACATGTGCATACGTAAAAGTTCCCCCACCTTGTGCTTCTGTATTCCAGAGACAGGCTGTATGCCATAAGACTTCAGAACTCAGGAGCAGCTAGAAGTTTACAGGTGGGGTATATATATTTTTTTTTTGGAAGAAGCAAATGACACAAGAAACTCAAAGATTAGAAACTTAGACGTTTACTTCATGGAATGGAAAGAAGAACTGGGCAGGGCAGAACAGAACAGACTTGGGAATCGTGACCCCAGACTCCATTCCCAGTTTGACCACTGATTTACTCTGACCTTGAGCAAGCTGCTCAACATCTCTGCCTTGATGTGCTTGCCACCTCGATGAAAAAAAAAAAAAAAATCTCCTATACACGAGTTTTACACTTGTGTATTTATTTCCCCTCCAAAGCCTAGAGTCTCATATAACTAAAAAAAGCCCATTCCAGCCAACACCAATCATCAGGCCCATATATTGCTACCTGGTATTTTGCCTTAGGGCTGTCCATGCAGGACTTACTGACCATCTGGATCCTAAGGATTCAAAGAACTTGCCTTAATGCACTCCTCAATCTGCTGCTGCATTTTGGAAGGAGAATTACTTCTACTTTCCAACAAAAATTCTCCTGATTGTTCACACAAAACTGCAAGACAACTTTGAAATTCTGTACTCGCAGATTCAGAAGCGTTCCCCCACTCTTCCTCCAACACCTGCCATTAAATTGCTGCTGGGCCCAGCAAATCTACGAGTGTTTTCAACTCGGCTCACCAGTGTAATTGCAAGGTTAACCTCTGGTGGCCAGGGAAGCTGCTAATATTCAGGAATGATGAGCAGAAAATGTTAAATACTATTCACTGGCCACAGCCTGCAGTTAATACACAATATTTAAACAACACAATGGCATGGCCCTTGCCAGTAATGTAAAAACACAATGGAGTAGAGCCAGAATGGCACAATCTGCCTGCCTGAGTCATGCTTGGCGCTCCACGCTGGAAGGGGCATGCATTAGCTGCCCACAGTGTACTGTACCCTTCAGCTAGTTTAAAATAAATCATTAAAATACAATTTAAAAAAAAAGTGGGGGAAGGAAGGAAAAATTTCATGTAATAGTTAAAATATTTTAACACTGAAGTACAAAAGTACCACTTTGGAAGAAGGCTCTGGATTTCATTACAGACTGCACAAGAAAACAAACCGACTTTGCTTTGTAATATTCCACAGCTTTGTACTGTCCAACTAAAATCAATTTTTTCCTACTATCTACAAGCTCCTGGATTTTTATTCATATATTATTTCATTAAATTCAGAGTACTTGAATCTACTATATTTTTCAATCCTCTTTTGCGTGCCTGTTTTTCAGCCACTGAAGTTCCAAATCTTAATTATTGTCCCAAATACACTCAATAAACAGATTCTAAATAAGGCTAGATCAGACTGATGTACAATCTGACTTGCATTTATGGAATAACTATGCTCTTAGAAAGAGACTCCTTTCTTGCTGAGAGACATAAGATGTTATTTTGACTGTTTTGTTGTGCCACAGCACAGTTGAATTAGGCATTTCTGCCTTCGTCTACACCCTAAAGCAGCCAAAACCCCCTGTGATGTCATCAGAAAGTTGTTCGTTTTTTTTTTCTTGTATAAAGGAGAAAAATTTGTTATGACATCACGAAAAGAGAATAAACTATATTTTATGCTATAAGGAATCTTCTGCTACTTTCTGTTATCTCTGCACCAAAGTGCAGAAATCCTCACTGACAAAGCGACAGGAACTGTAAGTCAACAGACACAGAGATGCATGCTATTCCTAATAATATTCAAAACAAAGCAGGAAAGAATGATCTATTCAGGGGTCTGAAATTAAAGATCTGCAAGATGTAAGTTCAGTTTTAATTTTTAAATAAAACATCCTTTGAACTTCTAAATCCCATTCAAGGGGACTCTGACCTTTATCCAAGACCAGCTACTGTGCTAACACTTTGGATGCATATAGAGGAAAAATACGGACAAAAGATACCGGAAAAGCTTTTACTTACAGGAATGCAGTGCAGCTTAATCTTTTTGTTTTTAAGGTGCAGTGATTTCAGCATCTACAATGTAACTTCAGGCAGTCTGAAAAGAAACAGGTTAAAATCTCTTTCAGTTATAATTGGTATTTCAGATTTAATTAAAAATTAAACTTTCATAATGTTTCACCATCCAAAGCAATGCATTATCAGTCAAGCGTAGCCTTTTTTTTTTTTTTATTAAAAGAAGCTCTTCCCAGAGTAGTTTGCAATGAAAGAAGAAGGGGAAAAAGGCAATTGAGAGTAGCAAAATATATTTCTTCAGCAAAAGATCTCTGAATAACTTGGAAAGAAGCCTTCTGCCACTTAATTTTAACAATCAACCTTATACTAATTAAAAAAAAAAAAAAAAAGCATCACAATTAAAGAAGACAGAAAAACACCATCACATACCAACGACTGTGCGGATAAAAATGTTAATTTCAGCAAAACAAGGACATTGCTAGGACCAGAACATACGCACCAAAAGGGAAAATATGGTTTTACATAATGCCAGCCAACAACATTTTTTAAAATTCATTCTACAGCATGTAGCACTTTCAGACTGTTGCATGGAGGAGCAGAGAAAGACAGACAAGTTCAAAAAGAGGAAAGCTGTTTTTAAAGTGTACAAGGCAAAAGGTCCCTTGCACCGTTTTGTTAAGGGATATGAAATAGCTACCCTATAAAACTGCAAGGTTTCTTATCGTGTAAAATAAATGTCATTTTGCTGTGCAAAACAGATGATTAAGAAGTGGTAGCTGTAGACATATCATTTGAACAGATGCAAAAAAAAAGATTTTTTTTTTTTTCCAAAATGCAGTTGGAATGACAATAAAACTCCAGGGGTTGCACCATAAATATGAGTTTAAATGTTAGACTGGAGTTTAAAACCTGTGGTTTTAATTATAACTAATTATAAAGGCTCAAAAACCAGGAGAAATGAGAAAACCAAAAAATATTAATAATAAATTAGAACAATTTTGCAATAAGTTGTCAGGATTTGGCCTCATAACAACAAACCATACAGCAATACACACAGCCATATACAATGTACCAATGATTCACTAAAGGAACAAATCAAATCTTGATTAAATTTTATTTTTAAAAGGTGACGGCAGAACTTGCCTAATTTACCCCATTCAAAGTCAGAGCTATTCTCTTCACCAGCAGCACACTGACAGAGATCTGCAAATAAATCCTGGATGCGAATCTAATACTCATTTTGAATGTCCCACAGGCTGGGGGCAATTCCTAAGTGAAATTTTTTCTTTGTTCTCCCATGAGTAAAAACCCAGTTATTCAGACTTCAGTGTTATATGAGCCTTCCCAATCTGTCCCCAGAGATGTTTAAAAAGAAATGCACTGGATCAGATGATATACTGTCACACAAACATGTTCATACACACATGTATACCACAAACAGGAATGAGCTCAGGAACTTATTTTTAGGTTTAACTTTCCCACTCTGTCAAGATCAGACGTATTAAAAAGCAGGAGGCAAAGCAGAGAGCATGGAAGGGGACAGCACAGCAAGAATTATCAGATCTTATGCAGAACCAATTCTTGAGCATCCAAACGAAGGAACAAGAGCCCCCAGACAGAGTCAGTAGGACGACGCTGCCACAGAATAACCTTTATAGGCTTGGATGAAATTTTTCTTGAAGGAATCATTTGAGAAACATGTTCCTCGTCCTTCAGACAATCTTTACATCAAATAACTATCCTTCTTTCTCCTGGTTGGCATCTAGTAAGATAGGCAGAGGAAAAGTGGAGAAATCCAGGCAGAAAAACCCTGAAGTCCATCAGAAGTAGGCAACAGCACAACTGTCAGATAAGTGATAACAGCTTCAGCCCCTGAACTTCCATTTCTTTCCCTTCCTTCGCCTTCCATATTTACCCTTCTCTAACATCTTCAGGACTGGAATGCTGGTTTGCTGGCAGGGAAGGATAGGGGCAGTAGTACTTTCAATCCAAAGCTATTTCTTTTAATGAATGCAATGAAAAAACTGACCTCAACTGAGAAAACAAAGAGCATTCACTGAGGGTGAAATGTATCCCTGCACAGAGAGCCAGCACACAGACTGCACCACTGAAGCCCTATTCTGATGACCTAAATAGGAATAAATTGGTGCATGGACTTCATCACAGTGAATTTTGTCCAAAACACCCATTTTCTGGTAGAGAACGAGGAAGCATTTAGCCCTCTCCTATCAAAGCACAAAGGTACAGCACCCCCTTCCCGTGCTGGGCACCATCCTGACAACTGCTCTTTGGTGTATCTTCCTAGTAGTTTTAACCTTCCTGCTCCGTGCACATTCTTCCGATTGGAAAGGAAAAGAAGGACATGCAACATCTGGCGTTATCTGCAAGTTAAGCAGCGGGGCATAGCGCCTGCAGATAAAGCGGCCCCTCTCCTCAAGGCAGGCCTAACCGGCACACGCTACGATCCACCCATTAAAAGAAATGGAGCCTCAGAAACAGCTTGCTGTGATAGCATGTTCGCTGCCATCTTGGAAAATTTCAGTTAAATAACCGTAGTTAACAGAACACCTGACATACAACACACACAGGCAGAGCATCTTAAAGAGCTATTTTAGCTACAGGTTGGAGTTAAACCCAGAGCAAAACCTACAGAAAACCTCATTAAACTCAGAATATCAATCGTTGCCACTTTAGTAATCTCTTTCATTTTACAAACTGAGAAACCTGTGACCTCGAGATGAAATGATTTAGACAGGTATGTATGAACGAGAGGTAGAAACGGAGGCAGCTTCTTAAGCAGGAGGCCCGCATTCCTGTGCACGGGTGAGCGTGCTTAGCACTGTGGGGCAGGAGACAGTTGTCTGAAAGGAGTGCTCTAATCTCTTTCTGAAAAGCAAGGGATGCGGCTCAAGAACAGTCGGTGAACTTCTGCCTGAGAGAGGCCCAAGAGCTGGAATTGCAAGAATGAGGAGTATGGCAGGTCAGGAATGAGGTACGTTAATACAGTGTTAACAAGGAGAACAAGTGTTAGCTCTCCGTAAAGGCTTTAAAAACAAATATCAGAAGGTAAACATATTTCTCTTTGCGTTCTCATGATTCTTTCTTTCCATAAAGTTTATGCAGAGCCTGAAAACTGTGAGAGCAAAGCTACTGACTGTACAACGACCGAAGTTCATTAGCAATATTCCACGACTTGTATGGCACCTGACTACTGTGCCTGACTCATGTTTATAGTCTAGTCCCCCACTTTCATAAGAACCACATTCATTCCATCTAAAAATTAAAGAGAAGAAAAAAAGTATCGTTTGTTATCAGAAAACATTTCAGAAGATGTCAGCCTTCTGCAACCTTTTACCATTAAGGAAGTTCCATATCTGTAACGGTTTGATTTTCCTTGAATACGTGAAGTCAGCTGGAGCAGGTCAATGAGAATCATAGACAGTTGATTAGTTATGGGGAGAGGGAAGGCTAGGAGAGAATATAGCACAACACTTATTGATATCTTTTGAATTTTCTACATAGAATTTACAACACCAGTCAATTGATCTTTTTCAAAGTACTTGCTCATATCATTGCTCTTACTTCTGGAACTGCAAATCAATGATGAAGCAACTGCCACAAGTAACTATTCAGAGAAAGTGAAATACCGATGTCCTTACTCAGAAAAAAACCTCACTGATTATTAAGAAAACTCTCTTCAACAACCAGGGAAAGGGGTGAGGGAGGGAAAACACCAAGGAAAAATCAAGCCCATTACTATCAAGAGAATTTTCAAATAAGCTCAGGGACCAAATAAGTCAAGAGACCTCATTCCAACTTCAGAATCCAAATAATGACTTAGGATATAGCCCAGATTACTTTCTGGCATTTTAGGTTTGAAAACACAAGGAGGGCCATGGACTAATTGTGTCACAGAAATCAGAGAGGGAGGTCAATGCTGCACCTCATCTAGTTAGGCTCCTCATGTAACAAAAAATAAGCAAACTTTGAAATTGGAACTAGTATAGACACACCAGCACAATGCTCATCAGTAGTGCAAAAGAACAAATCTTATTAACACAGATATAGCATTACACTACTGCTTTTTCAAGGTGAATGCACTTTAGCTGGTACTAGTTCTCAGGTTTATTTTTTGTGTCACCATTCTCTTGTCTTGAGGGGATAGAATAAAAAAGAGGAAAAAAAAAAACCAAAACAGTAACGACTGTGCTTAAAGAATCCTCCCAAAAAGGAATGTTTTCCTGAATTGGAGCCCTTTGTACACTTTCAAAAGTACACAGGAGTTTTGCTCATTTCCAGTTCTGTCTTTGAACTCATGGCCATTTGTATGGTATAGCAGTGCTGAACTGGGCTTCTTCCTAACCCTAGGACCGTGGCTCAAACCGGGGTCGCAGGGCTGCAGATGGGAGAGACCCATTTTTCTTGTGATTCAGTAGAACAGAAGCAGAAGACAATCCACGGCACTGTGCTGGGATAGAGGGTTCCTGCCACTGCAGTAACGGACAAGAGGAGACCGAAGGTTTCTTTGTCAAAATGGTAAATCTCCATCTGTTATTAGTTCACTGCAAAGCTGTGTGCCCACAGAGATTTCATTTTCTTCATGGCATTCATCTTTTGAGTTTACTTTCCCAGTGAAGACTGTATACATTACAAATTTTAATTTCCAAACCATGGCTGTTTCAGCTAGAAAAGCATTTTAATCAGGAAAAAGGTGTATTTTTCGCTACTTTTCACACACCCCGCCCCCCCAATAGTGTTTGAACTATTTTCATTCAAGTATGAAAAATACTGCCTTTAGGCAAAGACTAACACTCCTTGAAATTCAGATTTCAGAAAGTTAGAGACACTCAACTGAATCAAAGCTGCGATGCATAATCAACCCTGATGGTCACTCCGAAAAAGGTGCTGGATGCAATTTTACCACAAGGGCCCTCATACCTGTTAAACGTGTTGGAACCCTTAATAGCGCAGTCCACGTTTCTCATTTATTCCTACTGCTAAGAGAATAAGCAACGAGCACTTGCAAAGCTCAGCTGTGAAAGCACATTAGAAGCTGAACTTCTCAACCCACTGAAGAGTTAGTCTCTTTATAACTGCACTTAAGACCTGACCTGGACTCCTGAAGTGCAGTTTAACTGATAGTTCTGCTATAGCCAGGTGGGATGCAGCATCCTTCTAAATACCTCTTGAAGCTTTCCTCCTACGCGGGGGCGATGATGGTAATCAAGTTGGCTGCTGAAAACCACGATATTCCCTATTCCAACTGTTTTCTTGTACAAGCTGTCCCTAGATCCTGTTTATGTTCCCAAGGAACAGGAACAGTGACAGCATGCAGCTTTAACGAGGCCTTGCCCAAACAATTCTTTCTCTAAAGATACAGTTTTTTTGTGAAGCAGCTCTGAAGCTGATATTCTCTGAGCATCTCCTGGAATACAGCTTGAGGACTTCGCTTATGCCCTTTACAAGTTATTGTAGCATATAAGCTTCTCCCACTTCTTTTCAAGGTTCATAATGCTTTGATCTTCACAGCCTCACCACTCATTGAATGGTATCATCTCCCATGGCTCAAATTATCTTTAGTGTATAAAATGATAATACCTGTTAAGAAGCAGGCTCTATCATATAATCACAGCAGAACCTTCACATTTATTCTGGTTTAACACAGAAACTTACATCAATAAATGTTTCATTGTGATGGGTATTTCAGTGCAGTGACAAACTGGGCGGATAAAGGAAATGTGGCGGATATAATTTGTTTGGATTTTAGCAAGGCCTTTGACACAGTACCACACAGGAAGCTCATAGAGAGACTAGAGAATTATGGTCTGGATAATAATACAATAAAGTGGATAAAAACTGCCTGACAGATAGGAAGCAATGAGTTATTAATCAATGGTATTAGATAAGAATAGAAAGAAGAATCTACTCCGATGCCGAGCAATAGGTGCTAGGACTATTATCATTAAACAGATTCATTAAGAATGAGAAAAAGAATGTAAATGTTGACAGCATCCAAAACTGATGATTCAGAAATAAGAAACGTATCAAATGCAAAAGGAATCAAAAACTGTAAGATCCAAATAATGGAGATGTGCATGAGCCACAACAGTGTGGTATTTAATATATCTTAAAAAGTAAAAAATGTTATCAAATACTGATACAGAATTTGGTTTTGAACTCAGAAATACAAGGTTTTCACTGTATGACTATATGACTTTGTCATGTTACTCTGCACCGATATGGTCTAGTTATGAAACTGGCTCCCTTGCAAAGCAAACCAAAATAAAAATTGCAGCCACTGTGGTCAGGGAAGATCATCTGGCTTCTTTTCTTAGAGTAAGGATATTAATTCTAATGATTAAAATTTTAAAGTTTAAAGCAATCACATATAACGTCCTTACGTTCTTCTTTGGAAACAGGGTCCTCCTTTAGTTGTAATCCTGAATTTCCACTGCCCTGCACAGTTAAAGCCTTTTTGTTGCTGATTTCTGGTACAGGAGATGACATTGAGTTGTCCCCACAGAGACACTGTGTACACGTAATACTTGCAGTTTAATGGCTATTCCCTCTCCACTTCCTTCACAGATCTGCCCCGAAGAAGTTCAGTCTGACCCTTATCTAGAAAGGGCAAGATCTTGGATGAAAGGCAATATACTGAGGTGAAATGAAAAACCACATAGCAATGCACATACATTTTATGGGACATATGGTAGAGAAGATCAAAGTGATAAATTTTTATTTTGAATTCTAAATATCCCTAAGTGTTGAGCAATTAAACATGGCAGTTGAATATTTCCAGGATAAACTCAGCAGTATCAGCAAGACATGAAGTTCACTATATCCTGCCTCTTCCTCTCTTACTAATGCTGGAACTTTCCTTTTCCTTCTATGGAGAACACACCCCAGCACCACAGCCTCAGCTTACTTGTGCCGCTCCAAGAATAAGGAGAAAATAACTTTTATTGCCCTCTTTCTTGAGAGAGCAAAAGCAAATTGAATAAGTGAGTAAAGGCTGCAGGTTTTCAATTGTAAGAAACTTTGGAAAGTTGTCGTAACTCTTACTCTTGACTTATCGTTAATGGTCCATTGCCTTGCAATCTGACATCAGGAGACTGTACCTAGTAACCCAGCTCCTTTTCGAGACCCGTCATCTACGTTTTTGGGACCTCTGATCTTCTGCCAGGAGGTACAATACTCTTTCTACCCTCACGCAGCAGCCTAACCCCATCTCCCTGACAAGCACCTTCTTCGCTCTACCTGCGCTGTGAGAATCCACCTTCCCTTGTTCACACGCAGAGCTTCCATTCCCCGTCCTTTGCTGCACAGAGAGAAAGTATTAGGATGAAGATGTGATACTCCTCTCACAGGAGAAAAAGACAAGGAGGGAAGTGGCGTCAGCACAGAGGCATGAATTTGTAGTTCTACTTGATGCCAGAGGAGTGGAACGAACGAGGGGTGGCAATACTCCCTTGCAGCTCTCCAGAGCAGCAACAGCAAGCGTGGCTTCTGGAGCCCTGGAACACAGATGGACAGGAGGTCCATCACCGTTTTGCTACCCTAAGCAGCCGCCTACTTTGTCCATGTAAAGTAGTTTTTAAAAGGGCCTTCTGCCCACTTGCTTCAGAACTTACCTCGACAGGCCTACCAAGGACCTTGGGAGGAACTTGGGATTTTGATGTGTAAGAAGGGACATGCTACTTTTTTATAGAAAATATGGACAATAGAAAGTGAAGTTAGGGCTATAGGCTAAGTTTGGACTTCATATAAGCAGGTGCACCTCAAGTGGTATTCCGGATTATGCATGGACTGAGTTTATCCCACCACATGCAGAAGTACAAATCAATGCACACTTTTACTTAGGCACATTGTTTATTCTTTTGCCAGTAGGCCATTAACCTGAAGTCCAAAACCAGCTCCATCTTGCACAATGTCATGCACAAGCCATGCCCAGAAGTTTCACATTATTTCAGTTTATGTAACTGCCATATTAAGCTCAAGGCCCAAGGAGGATACTGAACAATATCTTATTGTAGAGGCTATTGAGATTCAATATTACAGGGACAATGCTACCAAACCCCCCCAATTTCATTCATCTCAGAAATCTTTGGAAATTTAATACCAGAGGACTTTGAGACCTTTGGACTGTATTGTAAATCCGCTGCTTAAACTTTTAATGTAACACCAATGTGAGCTCTCAAATATTTCCCGGTAAAGTCCATATATACAGTTATTGTTTAATTAGACATCATCCTACAAGAAGTGAAATTCAGACCAAGCTGGAACTAGACAAAAGTTCAGGGAAGTTCAGAGTCTGCATTATGATCTGGCAAAGCTCTATTGTATTTTTTTTTCCCCCTGGAAACAATACAGAAAAAGAGAATATATCAGCAATGACTCGAACTGATCACTCTGTCAGAACAGGAAATAATATTTGGAAAAAAAAGGAGAAAAAAATCTTCCATTTACTTTTAATATTAGTAAAAACAAACAAAAAGGTTTTTATGCTGTCAGCCACATCCTGCAAAATCTAGCTAATAAAGCAACAGCATAATTACTAGATAAGTTTAAAATGGATTTTTTAAAAGAATGGCTACTTTTGCTGCAGGCAAAGTATATCTAAATATGTTGCAGGACTGGATTCAGAGACCTCAGCATCCTGCAGCCTGGTCCAATACAAATTATGTTTGTAGTTATTCCAGGGACCTTGAGCTATAGTGCGTACACACTTAAATCTATGCAATATTTATCTCCGCTTCAAATACGTAAGAGTACACGCTAGGTATGAGCTCAGGCTAGTAGGGCTTCTGCAATGATTGAATTATTCAAAGTGCCAAGAATAAAATTTACTCTGGCTCCATTTGCACTACAAAAATCAAAACACCCCTAAATAGGCAATAAAATATTATTATTATTAGAAAAGTAAGGTTGGGTATTCAACCTGTTCCATAATCTATGTTTAAACAAAACAGATGAGATCAAATGCACCCCCCTGGTGGTCAACCAAACTGCAGAATTGAAACTGGTATGTATTTTTTTAACAGTAAAAAAATTCTAACAAAAAACTGCGTATAGCAAAATACAAAATTAAGTTCCATCATGTTAACACTAATACTGGGGAAAGGACTACAAGACCATATGCTAATTATGTTCCAGGTAAAGAAGAAGGTAAGTTCAGATATGCAATTGGTAACTAGATTTCTAATAAAATAACAACTTCAATCTTTTTCAAGTCTTTTCCAAAATACCAGAAGTGATTAGAACACATTATGGACCAGTCACTTGCCAAGTTTCATGTTTGAAATCAAAGCTGTTTTAAAATTTCCTGAACAACAAAAAAGCATTTTTAAAACTGGTAACATTCAGTCACGGCAATATAAGCAAATACCAGCCAATCTGAATCTTGGAACGTTCTTGATCTAATGCCTTTGTGTTGCCACTAAGCCCAGAAAAATATTTCAGGCCCAATTGCTAAGACAGTGAAAATAATATTCACAAATTAAAAAAGGATCATTTACATATTATACAACTGAACTTTTTATTTCTTCAATATACCTTGATGGAATTAAAAGCAGAGATCCTTCAAGACTTTTTGTCATCATAACTGAGATGCATGTACATTTACCCAAGATGAACCTGCCTGTAATTTGCATGGAAGATCTAAAACCCTCCTCCTTTCCTCCTCTGCACCTCCCCCAGAAAGAGCTCAGCACTCTTGAAGTATGTTCTCTACAAATACTATACAAAGAAAGTGGGTCTATCATGGAGAAGCTGCTTAGTTTCTCTTCATATGCTGAGGAACTCTTTTTGAAATAATGCAGGCCAGCACCATCTCACTCTTCCCCCCCCCAATACTAAGCAATGCATAAGGAACAAAATTTGAACTACATCTTCCACAGTAAAGGTACCTGCAAAATACATTAAACCTGCCAGGAAACAAAACACCAACTGCTATTCCGCTCTGTGGCTACCTTTTTTAAGATTGTTGCTAACGTATGCAAGCAGAAAAAAGAAATATAATAAGAAGCCAAACTTTAGGGCAATAGTTTACAAGAGAAAGTACCAGATCCTAGGAGTTATATACACCTATAAATTCTCATTATGCATCTATGTGTACTAATAGAGACTATTAGTACACACACATAGAGACTATTACATAAAAGATCATATTATTTCATGTCAGTTGAATGGAGGTTTGTTTGTAGTCAAATGTCCCTATAGCAGTTGGTACAGTACCTGGGCAAAAATTCCGAAACATATTCAGCCCTTCCTCCTTGAATCTCAAAATTATTTAGAAACACGCTTTCTTTCCCATGAAGAGATACAGTGATGCCAACAACAGCTACATTATTCCCCCAGAAGATCTGGAGATGTTGGAGCAAGAACCGAGAAGTCCAGCCACCAGATCCTCTGCTGTAACCTCATGCATTTCTCTCTTTTAGCTTAAGTTTTTACTCTTTAACAATGCCCTATGACTTTAATGGCTTTATGGTTCCTAACTGTGACTGAACCTCATATTTGAGCAAAAGAGGAACTTTCCATCTCCTGAGCTATAACTTAAACCAGCCCAGAATTTCATGTAGTCAGTGATCTCCTTTCTGTCCTCGTTGACTGGAAGTCTGCATTAATAAAAAATAACCAGTACAGCAGGGCATTGATGTTCACAGAGACGAATAAAGATCTCTCTAATGTATTTTAAAATGCTTCTTTCACTGTGAATTACAGGAGAAAAGTTGTTTTTTCTTTGTTCTAAGCAACATTAAGTCCAAAAGAAGGAAGTCCTACACAGTAAACGTGTACAGAACTATTTCCTACCTCTGCAGACTGCAAAAAATCCCACTGTTTTAAGTAAGATGGTTCCAAGGCCACTTAACCATATTAGCCTATTAAATCTGCATTCCCTTATTGTTCTTAAAATGCTACCGAAACGTTCCAGGCCAGTGTTTATTTTAGGACTTCTGAAGAGTCATGCACTACCACCATTTCTTTTAAAGCAGCCTGACAGTCCATGTACCACTGGTGAAGCTCTTGCTGATGGCCTGCAGAAAACTCATTAGTCACATTGCTCTGGCTCACCTGATTCCCAGTTGCTAAACTGCACTTAAAAAAAAAAAAGACACCTGAAAATACATTCAACATTTAACTTTGCACTGGAAGCAACCACAGTTAGCTCTCAAATAGAAAACTAAACAATTCGAACCTGGAGGGGAGAGAAGCCTCACAGCTATGAATAAGAGAAGGATTGTCTCTCATTTCCTAAGATACCTCCCACGTTAAGATGTGTCCATATCAGGAAAAAATTAAGAACCCTGTCTTCAAGTTCCCACAAGTACAGTTCCAATTAGGAAGGGTTCTTAGCTTTGAGCTATCACTGTGCTAAAAATAGAGATATTCAGGAAACACATTACTCTCAAAAGTGATTTCACATACAATCTGTAAACACGTTGCCCTTTTAGGTAAAATGGCAATTGTTTGAAAGCCAGAAGCCAGAAATATTAAAGTGGAAGGGATCTTTAAAGATAGTTTGCAACCCTAAAAATTTATATCTGTGCCTTTTTTTTGTTTTCAGTAAAAAAAAGGCTGAAAGGACTAAGTACAGTAGGGATGGGGGAGGAAGGAGACTGAAAAGAAACTTCTGCATTTTTGCTTTGTAAGTTTTTTGTTTATACACACATAGATGTATATACATATATAAAAGAAATGCAGGCATTCTTTTCTTTTCATAACCTTGTATGCATCTCCGAGGGACATGACTTGTACCAATCCCAAATTTTGTCACGTTTTATGCAAATTTCACATTTTCATTTTATCAGATATGGCTTATAAAAGACAACTTAAAATTCACACAGTTCAGGTTATAAGAACAATGCTGTCATAGTTTCCTTTACTAAAAACAATTTTTTTTTATATTCCTTATTTTTCTTTTCTGTTGTACCTTCCCTTTGCACTTTGAATGGTACAATGCTATTTTCTTGAAAGGTACGGTGGACAACTTCTAGGCTGGCAGGTGCAGAATATTGGATGATTATATTTAATATTAAAGTCAGAGGCATTAAGTAGGAAAGTGATTTTTATTCTTCCAGGTGTTCAAAATACTGTTTGTTAAGTCTCTTAATACAAGCTCTTAAGCAATATTTGGAAAAATACATATCTTGCTAAAAGAACCAATAGAACTTTCAACATAGAATTGAAACTGTGTGTAAAGACATCTAAGGATTTCAAGAAGTCCTCTAGTAAAGTAAAGAAAAATAATTTGTCATTGTCGTTACCTGAAGGAAAGAGACACAGACAGATAAGTCAGATTAGACAAGAATTTTGAGGAGAACGATAATCTGTTCCTTCTTTTCTGATCATACTGAATTCTCTCAAAAGGAGATTGAAGTGCAGAGATCCAAAATTGAGCTTGTATCTATCCAAGAAGAATTAAACGAGTGCTACTGCCAGTGGAACTCCTACAGATAACTCTGTTAGTATCACTCACCCTAGAATATCAATGCCATTAGTGGAAGATTAAAAGCTAAAACAATACACAGCATAGTTAGAGCCAAGGGAGAAGGAAAGCAATAAAACGATGAAGTGAATCATCATTGCAGATCCCTTCTTGCAACCATGTAAGTTGAACCATGCAAGTACCATGGTTTTTCATAATGTCATGCCATGCCATGCCTACTGGGTTGTACATTGAGAACTACAACAGCAGTCCTTTCTGCTTGGCATAAACAAAATAACTATGCAAGGACATCAGAGAAGGTCTAGGATCCTCCCTTCCAAACTAGAACATCTGTAGTTTTTAACCACCTCCTCATAGTCAGTACTTCATTCTGTATTTAAGAAAGGCGTCATGCTACACTGACACTGTAGAAGCAACGCCACAGGAACCGCATAGTGATGAACTCATCTGTTACACCACCACTCTCCCTGGCCCTGTCTACAGAGATGCCCAGAAGTGACCTTCTATTTTTCTCCACTATAGATAAGGGCTACATAGCTCAAGACTTCACACCTCATTTGTAGAGACATCCTAATGTGGTCTTCGTCACACACAGTTTCCCATCATCTTTTGACAACTGGGACAAGTTGGCCCTCTGTTAGTAACTGTTGGTAAAAATAAAGCAAGGTCCTGAGTCGAAAAAAATGCATTAAATATAATTTGGCATAGTTTAATATAACTTCTGACTGATGACCCCTGAGATTTCTTGCATTATGCCTGCTGGCTGATATTCACTGAAGACTCCCCACAGAATAGAAGAAAAGACTCGGAGACCAGAGAATACAGAAAACCATATGTGGCAGTAATAACTATGGAAAATTTGGTAGCGTCACAGACCCCTGTAGAGGAAGCATCTTCATCTCGATTTTGCATACCACAGAACAAAAAAAAAAAACCCAAAAAAACATAAACCAACACAAAACACCCCCTCCCTTTTATGAAGTACTATAACAAACACCAACCGTTTCATTAGACAATCAAGAAATGTGAAATTTATGACATATCAAATGGTCAGCCTCATGCCTGACAGACAGCTCAAACTCTGTGCATGCAAAGTAATCAAAGTTCAAGGACCACAGGGATAACAAACCCAGTTAATCAGAACCATTTTGGGCTCTTGGAGGTCACACAATAGCCAACTAAAAGCCAGGAACAATAAGCCATCTTCTATGCAGAGCTGTACCTGTTATTCTCACTATCCTTCCAACCTAGGCAGCATCGTAGAAGATTCCCACACCACCAGAGAGAAATCAAACAAATTCTGTGAAAGAGCTTGACCCAAGCAGAAAGTTCCTTCTTTTGGAAAACCCATGGTGTAGCCAAGGCGGAGGCTGTTCCACACCTGAAGCAGAAGTACGCTAGGCTGGATATAATTGGTATTTGCTTGCCTTGAACCGAAAAATAAATACACTGCAATCGGTCATTGACATGAGTATATAATATTGTCTAAGACCATAATACTAAGAGCATAACTGGCCAAAATGCGTAAACATTTTGTAATACAGCTAAGCACCAGCATGTAAGTAACATAAAATCACAAAGGGGCAAATGGATACTTGTGTTACTGCTGCAGAAAAGGAGGTACAGGAAAATATGTGAGAAGTACTAAAGTCTGCAGGACAAGAAAAACGACACAGAACAGGCAGGAAAGGTCTCTGCTGGAACCAGAATAATCCTGAAGATTAAGCTGGAAAAATGTCTGGCAGAAATAGAGCAAGTGCTTTTCTTAAAAATAAGATAACGTTGGGAGCAGATGAGATTACCCCCCTTTTGGTGGGGGGGAAGAGGGATGAGAAGTATAAAAACCTCAGAGAAGAGCAAATGAAAAAATGAGGAATAAAGAAGTCACTTCCCTCATGAAAAAGCTCTTGACTGATAACCTCAACCTTGGTGACTAAGACCACCTGGGACTGTAGGACAACCACAAGGCATCAACTCTGTGGTACTGTACACTCGCAGCTAATGTAGAATGGAATTGTTAAGAACCAACTGTTTGAATATGCAGTGATAATAATTAATAATGATTAAGAACTATTGGCTATATGTATTGTTAATGAATGCCAGTCTAGTAAAGATTTGCTTTTAAAGTGTAAAGCTGGCCTGACTTACCAGTCTTCCAAACACTCGTTCGTTGTAACTGATGCCGATACCCAGCTTCCCACTGAACGGCACACATGTCGCATCACATGATCAAATAAGAAAAGAAGGGGGGATTGGCCCTAGCATACATTACAGACAGGTGAGAGGAATGAAAAAGAATGAAAGGAATCAAACATTTGCCAGTGTACAACCAAAAAAAACCCAAGCAAGTAAACTCATGTAGTATGTTTCTCTTATGGCAAGTTTCAAATGGCAATATATCAGAGACAGTACATGAAGAGTTAAACAAGTCTCTCCTAATTTCTGGGAGATCTTTTTATTAACAATAAGCTAATGTTCAGGTAAACCTCTCAAACCCATAAATGCTCTTAGGTCTCCTTTCTTCAGGCTGCACAGTCCATACCCAAACTGTCCTCAATTCAGAGAGACATTTTCACCTGCATTATTCAATCAGCAGAACCTGATCAAACCTTTCAGTATGAATCATTATCAAGACATACGTCAGCATATCTTCAGAAAAAAGTGACAGCCTGTTTACCATTACCTTCTACCTTCTCAGTATTTGGCAATAAAGAACTCTGTGATCCTCAGTCAGGAATCTGAAAATGGCCCTCATCCCACGTGGAGATCAATTCAATCAATCAATCTTTTCTTACTGCATAAAGAGACAAGTGGTTTGCCAAAGGTCATAGAGCAAATAATTGGTTAAACCTGGAATAAGTAAGGATATCCTATTTCTGGATACCAGCTTTTTCTCTTGGTCTCCTTAAGGCTAAAATTGTGCTGTCTGGACACATCCTCTCCCAATTTACCGATTTCAACCAAAGTTGCTAGATGGGTATAACCCTGAATAAAAAAGCAGATTCCTACAAGCTTCACGAAGAAAGGCAGGGGTAGAGAGAGACACTATTTATTCCTCCCAGACCGAACCAACAGTACAAGTTCATACCTTAAGCACCACAGAATTGGATTTATAAACATCTCAAAAACCAGAATACACTTCAGTGAGAGGTCACCCCTTCTTAGGCAGCAAGTCAATCAACCGTAACACTGATCCGTAGAAAATCTTGATTCATGAAGTCCAATGCTCACTGAACTAATTGTTTCTTGAAAATTACTGGAAGTGCATTCTTCTCCTCCACTACCTTCAGCAGTCCTGATAAAAATGAACCCTATCACAAGAAGTCTTCTCATTAACTTCTTGAGGTGGAAGAAAGACGACATATCATCAACAAGCACCATTTTGATTAAAAAAAAAAAAAAAAGAAAAAAAAAAGAGTCTTCTGCTTTTAATTGACAGCTAACAAAGTCCAAAGACTAGACCTGCATTTCAGATCTATTAAGCACTTAGTATCTGATTTTGGCTAAGATGGACAATTTCTATGCCCTATGGAGATATGAGGTTTAACAAACACTGCTAAAGAAAATTAGGATCTCAAACAAAACTCTAAAATATGTTATTAGAGGAATCTCCTAATATTTTGGATATCTGGTATCTTTATCTGCTAATGTCCTAAGATGTCCAGAACATTCTTCTGAATCCGGAGTAAGGGGAAAAGTTGATTTCTACTTTATTTCAGTTTCTGCAGCTTCAAACCAGTCAGCTTCTGGCTTCAGAAAACAAGTAACTGCGTTAATGGCACAAGGCACGTTTAGACACGACCATCACGTGTGAAAGGTTACATAAAAGACTTCAAGACTACATAAACAATCTGAAGTTGCTAAACCGTCATTCATTAGTACGTGCTTCAATTGCTTGAGGTGGGAGAAAGATTCGGCAAAGTGTTAATGAATTGGTTAGCAATAGGCTGGATATGGACAAGTGAGTATTTCCATCAGCTCATCATTTTTCCCAAGGAGAAGGCAGCATAGAACAGAGATTCTCCCACAACCACCACAGACGGTCACAAAAACCTAAGCTACAGCTCCTGCAGCGAAGAGTTATTGCTGCTGAGAGGTGGAGGAGGGATGATGCAGCCACCATAAGAGAATGGACAGGGTACAACACAACATGACCTGCAACACAGGAGGTGGCCCGAGGATTGAAATGCAGCCCTGGTAGCTACCATGCTGGGAGTGGGGGTCTAGAAGAGTAGACTGGGAGTCAATCTGCAGTGTCCTTTCCACATTTTATGAGATTTTTGCTTCTTCCTGTTTGAAAAACAGGCTATGTGGAGTAACAGTTTGACTTCTATGTTGTCCCTTTTAGGCATCATCAACCATTTCAGGGTGTTGTTATAAAAGACAAGTATAAAAATGAATTTTTCTTCTCTGACAAGTAGTACGATTGCTCCATTAGCCAATACCATCACTTTTCCAGAAGCTGTCAGTAAAACAGCAACTGATACCTACATAGGAAATAACTGCAACACCTCAGGTCACACAGTGCGACAACAATGTGTAAATGCTGACTACTGTGTACACCGAACTTCATTTTCCACTCGCATCTTTCTTTTTTTTTTCCTTCCCAATCATGTGACTCCAAGAATTTCAATATAGCAACTCCCAACTTGACCCCCATTTATACCTTAATCAAACCTACAGCATGTGCTGCAAGCTGCTTAAAGAGCTGGAAAATAAAAAGAAATAACCAGTCATTTTCAGGGCTTCTGCCTTTTCCACTTACACTCTGGAAGAGTACTGTGTGGACATTCCTTATGTTTGAAGTACCTGCAGACAGTTTTCCTCTCTGCTTATTTCGTTATTGAGGCCAAAATTCCAGCACATAATCACATAGTTCCTGTTTATAGCTAATAGCTGCAGGGCTTAAGCGCTACATCAAGGAGCTGGTGGCCCTCCCATGCATCCTTCAAGCATGGAAGTGGTACAGAGATTCTGAAAAGAGTAAGCGCAGAAAGAGCAACATATTCCAATCGCACTAGAGAACACGTGCAGCTCTTGAGAAGGCCCTTGATTACCTGGACAGTTTCCTTCTGCCTTTTCTGAGTTAGAGTGCGACCACCGCCTTCGGATTAACTCTTGACAACATGTCCTTTCCCTCGGAGGCAGTGTTTCCGGAAAGCATCTCGCTGTGCTAGAAATCTTAACAGGCTCATCACACAGGTGGCCATGACACACCCTCTTACTGTGATTTTAGTTTCCCATAATTAAGCTCCAGAATAATAATTTGGGTGGCACTGGTAAGGGAATGAAGGAAAAAATAATATACTACCTCCTGCACTGGCAGGATAACATAATTTAATCATTAGGTCAAATGAAAAAACTCTGCATCTGAATACCTCCACCTAGTACGCAAGTCTGGCATTTTATCTGAGCGTGAAGTTGGTGGCCCAGGTCCCTCTGTTTTCATTTTCTCCTGTGTTCTACTTTATATCCCAACTATGACTGTGTTCAGCAGCACACATTAGTGATTTCCAAATCATCTGCTCATATTTAGTCCCTATTTTCAACTGCACACTAGAGACCTGCACCTATTCCACAAATAGAAAGAATCCAAATGCTTTCCCCTAGGCTCCTGCTTAGGATTTCATTATTAATTATATTTGAAGGTTATACAGTTAAAATACTAACTTTTTATTTGAACATTTATATTAAGCTGCTGAGATTTCTAGCAGCTTAGCAGCATTATTTCTGTGTAAGAGAATAAGCCTCTTAAATTCTGCACGCAGGCCTCTCGTCTAAAATGAAAGATTTTAGAAAGGCACTGAAAGGTAACTGAGTTAATGATGCTTTTTAAACTGAGACCTCCAAGACTGATCACACAGAATGCTATCAGTTATGCACCCCCTTGACCTCAAGCCCTTTCACATGCTCTGCCAACAGTGCCTGAATTCAAATAAAGTTTAGCAAAAAGTGAGTACTAGAAGATGCACCTCAGACTCATTGCTAGTTGCAATTCGTTACACGGATTTACTATTTCCAATGCAATTAGACATTTAAATATTTGGTAGCAAATCCCAGAAGACTGTATTTAACTATTTTCTCCAGAGATAATCAAGGTTAGGTACAAGAGCCATCCATCAAGAATGGTGGATATTAAGATAATGAGATTTTTTTTGCAGGCGCGGATGTTGGTGGACAGACAGATGACCTCAGCAAAAAGAGGTCTATGCCAACCAACTGCTACCTCACAACACAAACTGAAACTCCCAATTTTAGATAGCTTGCCAAATTTTGATTTTAGATATATCCAGAACACTGACACTTGTACTAAAACCCAGGGTTACTTCTGATTTATGACTGCATAAGAGAAGAGAATTTGTTTCACCGGGCCAATTTCCTTTCTAGTACTGTTCTTTAATCAACAGATGTAAGCCAAGAATTAGATCCTTAATGGGTCAAGTGCTGAAAAAATCTAAACAAAATTGTATGTGCAAAGTATGGACACATTTTTTTAAACTACATATTTTATATTTGTTAATGATAACAAGA